>NC_134487.1:80656684-80899184 GCF_040206685.1 Ascaphus truei | reverse complement strand
TAGGCAGCATTCCAACTGTGATTACACATGGATTGTAACCCTAGAGTTAGAGAAAGTGTAAAAACAAAATGATTTAAAAAAAAGATGAAAAAAAAAACTATTCACCATCCAACTCATTACAGGAATATACTGTTGAAAATAATATTAAGATACACAAATGCTTCAGTCAGTAGAAGTAATTTCAAGAAAAAAAACTAAACTGGTAATGCACAATAATGCACCTATGTATCAGAGTTATGTATGAAAATTAGTAGTTTTTCTGTCTGAAATGCGACATATTTCTGAAATGTATTTCTACTGTTTTGAAATTTGTGTATCCTGTGCTTGTTTTCTGCGCTAAAATAAGACTTACGCTAACTTTAAGGTAACAGGGAAGACCAATGCAGAAAACCATCAAGAAAAGTAACGTAAGCCGCATTATTTAATACACTGACCTGCGCCAATATGCAAATGTAACTGCGGCCAAACTCCTCCCACGTGCTCCATAAATCCCTCATCTTATCACAGGCAGATGCAGACGTACCAGAAAATAGCAGAACTAAGATTAATACAGTAAATAGACGCAGCCTGCTACAGGTATATTTCAGCGCAAGTTTGCGTCGGAATCTGCCCTCTGATTCATAGAACCCTTGTTTCTTGCTTTGCAGATTCTAAAACATAGACATACAGGTGGTCCTCACTATCTGTCATTCCGTTATCCATTGTGCGGATTATCCAACGCCGGATAAAGCATTCCGTGAAATGCATTATCTGACGTCCGAATAGATTATCCGACGCTTGCCACAGATTAACATTGGATCCGCTATCCGACAGCAGTTTGTGGAATGGATTCCGCCAGATAACCGAGGACCGCCTGTACAGTACTTATCATGCTCATTTGCATGTGTATCCCAGAATCTGGATCCATGCAATAAAAATTGATATAATGTTTGACAAAATGAAAAAATCTAGGAAAGCCTATGCAGGACATGCAAATATGTACCTTTCACCTTTTTACCTGATTATTTTAGCTTACAGCATTGTAGAGTCTTTAGACCCAGGGCTGGTGCAAGGGTATTTGACACCCTAGGCTAACATGAATTTTCAGATTTTTTTTATGTTACTATAGCTTCATTATCACTCACCACCCCTCCTATTCCTCTTGCGTCTCACAACCCCTCTCACTCTTCCTCTCTCACCCCGCTCCCACTCCTCCTCTCTCACCCCCTCCTCCTCAATCACACACATTGCTCCTCTTCCTCGATCACCCCCTTCTCCTCTTCCTCGATCACCCCCTTCTCCTCTTCCTCTCTCAGATCATCATTCTCCTCTTCCTCTCTCACTCCCTCCTCTTCTTCCTCTAATCCCCTCCTCTTCCTCTCTCACCCTCCTTCTCTTCCGCTCACCCCTCCAATTCCTCTCACCCTGTCTTTCTCTGCTTCCTCTCTCACCCCTCCTCTTCCTCTCACCCCCTCTTCCTCTCTCACCCTACTCCTCTTTCTCTCTCACTCTCCTTCTCTTCCTGTCCCACCATCCTCCTTCTCCTACCCCCTTCTCACACCCCCTCCTTTTCTCAGCCCCTCTTTCTCTCATCCCCTCCTTTCACCCCCCCCTCCTTCTCTTCTTTTCTCACCCCCCTCCTCTCCGTGGTAGGCGGCAGTGGTAGAAGAGGACAGAGGAGAAGGAGGACGTGAGTCAGTGGTGGGAGAAGATAACAGATAACGACAGTAGTAGAGCAAGGCAACAGAGGAGGGCGGTGGCTGTGGCGGAAGATAAGAACTGCGGACAATGTGAGTGAAGCAGGATGACACAGGAGGACTGCCAGGGAGTAGCTGAGCTGTAGCAGCGGCAGACACTGGAAGTCAGTGAAAACTTCTGGGTCGGACCGCTGGGGCATGCTCCTCCCCCAGCCACCCTCGTCTGCCACCCTTCTCCACTTCTGACATTATCCATCCTCTTCCCCCGCTGCCACCCGTCATCCTCCTTTGCTGCCACTTCTGCTGCCACCCCCCAAAATGTGCCACCCTAGCCTAAGTCGCCTAGTGGTAGCACCAGCCCTGCTTAGACCCTTATACTTTTCTCTCAGTCAATGACATACATTTTTTCTTCTATTGAGCTCTTTGGTTCACCATTTTTTGTCATCAGGTACTGTACCTCTTTCTTCCTTATTTCTTTTCCCATCCTTTGGTCTCACCATACTACTGTATAATTACTTTTTTGAAGTTGGAGGCAGGGTTTCAGGGAGTAAAGAATATTTTCTGCAACAACCATTAGGATTAGTTGACAAGGACAAGAAATATGACAAGTTGTTTAGTGCCGGGCATCTCCCAGCTCGTGATCTGACAAGTGAGGGAACCTCTGTTTAGGACTGATTAGGAAAATTCATGTTAAAAAAAATCTGAAAAAAATTAAAACGTTGAGCAGTGCGTTTTGCTAATCTAAAGTATTTTTCCTTGTGGGGTGTTGAAAAATCCACTCGTCTGGGGCGGGTAGAAAATTAGGGGTGACAAGTAATGCTGGAAAGATAGCGTCTGCCAAAGAACTGTGACGGGGAGACTTGTCAACCACCACTTTCTTCCTGAATTTGCACCCCACAATGCCTTGCATGGGGAAGCAGCGAGTTGAGTGAGGAGGGCAGGCGAATGGAAAAGTATGGGCTCCCTCTATACTTATGGTACTTAGCACGTGGGTTGAGTTACTGCCTTTTTACATTAATCTCTTCTCATAGTGTTACACCATTATTCACATCTCTTCTTAATTGTGTTGACCATAAGGTGTTGCCATGCAGCCCGCAGATGCTCTTCAGACAGAACCTGCACTCGGATTAGTGGGGAGTGCTGGGACAAGAGTCCCAGCGCCTTTGGGGCCCAGCTGGCCGGTGCTGGAAGCTGCTTCTGGAGGCCGGGCCTCCTCTCCCCTGATAGTTCACGTCTGCCCCCGCTGGTTCCCCTCTCCCACCTAACATTTAAATATTTTTAATAAGAAAAGCTCATGAAAAAAATATATACACGTAGTTTAGTGATTATCTAGTTGATTTTTTCCTAGTGCGGCCCGAGTCTTGCCGTCGGACTTAAGAATTGGCCCAGAAGCTAATCTGAGTTTGACGGGCCCAACATACAGTATTTGATTCTGAAAATGTGGCTCAAAACTAAACCTCTTAAATAAATCAGTAGTGAAGATTAAACAGTTATTGAAAAAAGGTTAAATTGTTCCCTATGTGAATCTTAACAAAAGAAAAAATGGTGTCCCATGGGGGAAGCCTTGGGCGGTGCACTGCGAGTTGATGCAGGGAAAAAGTGAATGTTATGTGAATCTTAAACTGACACTATAGCTAAACGTAAAGACAATATTTGAGTGTAACTTCATTCAGTAGACCTAGCTTAATATTATACTGTTCTTTCCTTCCTCTTGGCTCAAATGATCATACTGTACTGTAAGTATTCATGTACTATGAAACTGAAGTTGATTGTAACATTTGCTGACCCTATAACTTTGGTCCAAGTTCAGTCCTATCATTTTTACTCCGTGAACAGGTGGTGCTGTGACAGTATTGACTTTAAAGGGATTGGGCATGATTAGACACCGAAGTGCAGTAGATTAAACAAGAAACACATTATGAATAATAGAGATTTACCCAGCTGCTTCATCCCATTCACTAGCAAAAGAGGAACAATTCAAATGAAGCAAATGAAATGTTCATTTTAAAGGCTAGAAATATGTGTCATGTTACATATACAACTATAGCTACGTTATGTACAAGTAAAAACCTATAGAAAATAATGTAATAACAAAATACTAATTAACATGTAAAAACCGTCTGCCCTTAATGGTTTAACTCACATTTGAATATATATTCAGTACTGTTTGCTTTACATATGATATGATTAAAATATCACTTCACTGTTTACCATTATCTTGATTTTATGATCATTATTGCACCGATATACTGCATGATTTTCTTGGGAATATAATAGTTTTTTCACTCTTGCAAAAAACTACTGCACCGACACACTTTATTCGAGCAAATACCCAGTATGTACCTGGCAGATACCTGGAATGCACCGCTCCTCACCTCTGACAAGCCCCGTTGCGTTTGCCTTCCCAGCCTGGGTTCATGCCTGGCTGACGGGCGGCTGATCTGTTAAATGATAATGATTAGGATTTAATAGGCTGCAATGCTTCGCGTGTCTACCAGATGGCATAAATTCATGAATTGTAATGCAGTATATATATATATACTGTGCAGTATTGCAGCCAGCGGGAATAAAATGCTTCAATCCCTGCTTGGAAAATACCTCAATGCACTCGGGCAGAAAACAGTCACAAACCTCAATACACCCGGGTATACCCGAATTCGTGGGACTAGCCGAGCTCGAATAAAGTGTGTCGCCAGTGTATGCAAAAGGATGCAACATTGTAAACCTTCTTCTTAAACTATCTATATAGTAGAAGGAGTGTACCTGTTCCGGTGAGGAGAGGCAATTCAGCGGGCACCACGAGGCAGGAGAAAAAAAAATTGCTGAAGCTGGACTGTGCTGTATAACAATTCCTTTATTGTAGCATGGTTAAAAAGAGGGGGGAAGCATACCCCTGCGCCTCTAACGCGTTTCACCCAGAGATTGAGCTTTTTCAAAGAGTAACATTACCTGTGTGCAGGCCACTGATATACCGGAAGTAAACCGGATGTGACGTCATCCAGCCAATGGGCTATGAGTATGTCACGAGCGGCATGATGGGATACCGAGTTCATGGCTTGACGGCGCTCACACGGAGCGCAGATGCGCCGGATGTGGCGCCCATCAGCCAATGAGCTAATGGTATGCCACGAGCTGCATGATGGAATACTGAGTCCCGGCTGGATGACAATCGCGCGGCACCCATAGGCATCAGTGTCATGCGCAGTTGGGACTGGAGGGTTAAAAACAAAATGGAAAAGAACATTTTAGCAATCTACATGTTGAATATAAGATGACAATACAATTCATATTGGTAATAAAGTACAAAGGATGTAGAAACATACATTTCATAGAATATATATATATGTTATTGTAGAAAGCAGAATAATAAGAGCAATAATGATTAAAAACAAGTAATGGCAAAAGGTAATGGGCATTTCCAATGTCTAATTACTAATATTCCGATGGTATTAAGACATACAGTTGGTACATTTGTGTTACAATTAGTACAATTTGTTATAGTTAGTACCATTGTTCAATCAAATCATAATCAATTGCAATTAGAGACTTTAAAGATATAATGACATCAGTGCGATTATGTAATATGACAAGACTAACAAAACATTACATGATTAAGCGTGATATTAATAATAATCAAATTCATCATTGTGAATAATAAAATGCACCAGTGTGAACATTGCAGATCTCGTTTGGTGATGTGTAGAAAGGAAATAGGAGGGAGGGGGGGGGGAGGAGGAGGGAGGAAGGAGAAGGGGGGGGGAAGGGGGAAAGGAGAAAGGGGAGGGAAAAAGGGAGATGGGGGAAGGGGGAGGGGGGAGGGGGAAGGTGGAGAGGGGGAAGGGGGGGGAGTCAGGGAAGGGGGAACGGAGAAAGGGGAGGGGAAAAGGGAGGTGGGGGGAAGGGGGAGGGGGGAGAGGAAGGGGAAGGGGGAGAGGGGGAAAGGGGAGGGGGGGGAAGGGGGAAAGGGGAGAAGGGGAGGGGGGGGACATTAAATTAATATATTATCAAACTTTGTCAGAAATATATTGTAATCATGTATAAACATATGGACTCGAGTAAGTGAGCAAAAACATGCTAGTAGGCAACTCTTCGTTAGTCACAAAATGTAAGGACCAAATATAGAATATATTAACATATCAAGTATATATTGGACATTAAAACTGGAAGTTGCATGGAGACAGGGGTATTTTTGTATATATATTGTATTTCTTCCCCCTAACATGTTAATGATAATCATTGAAAAAGAGTGTGTTGATGGGCCACATGGGCCAACTACAGAAAATGGAACACTTATTACACAGGGTTCCCTGTGGCAAGAGACAAGCGTTCCATAGAAAGTGTTTTATCTCCCAGTCCACGTTGATACCTCTAGGTGTCATGGTATCTAGTGTGAAGATCCAGAACATCTCTTTTTGATTGAGAATGTTCTGACGATCTCCACGTCAGACTGGGAGTGGAATGTGTTCTAAACCACTGAAAGTAAGGTGGTCTAAATTTCCTTTTGGACATTCCATAAAGTGTCGTGCCACAGGGAACCTCTGATCTTTATTCTTGATACTTCTAATGTGTTCCATTATTCGAAGTTTTAATGGCCGTATAGTTCACCCTATGTAGCCCATACCACAGCCGCATGTCAAGAGATATATATATCTTTGAACCAAGGGTTTTGTTCCTCCGGTTTTTGCAAGTGTGGCTTTTGCAAAGTCTGTACCCATGCAAAACCAATCAAAACAATTCAGTCAAAGATAAACAAAAACAAAATCAAATTGAGGAGTTTTATTACGTGTAATACCAACTATGTGTATAGTCCGACGTGGAGATCGTCAGAACATTCTCAATCAAAAAGAGATGTTCTGGATCATCACACTAGATACCATGACACCTAGAGGTATCAACGTGGACTGGGAGATAAAACACTTTCTATAGAACGCTTGTTTCTTGCCACAGGGAACCCTGTGTAATAAGTGTTCCATTTTCTGTAGTTCGCCCATGTGGCCCATCAACACACTCTTTTTCAATGATTATCATTAACATGTTAGGGGGAAGAAATACAATATATATACAAAAATACCCCTGTCTCCATGCAACTTCCAGTTTTAATGTTCAATATATACTTGATATGTTAATATATTCTATATTTGGTCCTTACATTTTGTGACTAACGAAGAGTTGCCTACTAGCATGTTTTTGCTCACTTACTCGAGTCCATATGTTTATACATGATTACAATATATTTCTGACAAAGTTTGATAATATATTAATTTAATGTCCCTCCCTCCCCTTTCCCCTTCTCCCCCTCCCCCTTCCCCCCACCTCCCTTTTCCCCTCCCCTTTCTCCTTTCCCCCTTCCCTCTCTCCCCCCCTTCCCCCTCTCCCCCTTCCCCTTCCCCCTCGCCCATCCCCCTTCCCCCCACCTCCCTTTTTCCCTCCCCTTTCTCCTTTCCCCAAACGCGTTAGAGGCGCAGGGGTATGCTTCCCCCCTCTTTTTAACCATGCTACAATAAAGGAATTGTTATACAGCACAGTCCAGCTTCAGCAACTTTTTTCTCCTGCCTCGTGGTGCCCGCTGAATTGCCTCTCCTCACCGGAACAGGTACACTCCTTCTGCATATTATATCAGCCATGGAGCACACAGAACCGGCGTTCATATATATGTGAGTACAATTGCTGCCCCATGAGAGCTGCCCCAGGCATATAGGTTAATTCAGTTCAGAGAGACTGGAGAGGTCAGGGGGGGGTTTAAAGACTCCCCCCTCACAACTCTGCATATCTCTGCTATACCTTGTGCCATCTAGGGGTTTTATGCATACAGCCTCAAGCATGTATTATCACACCAAGTGATCCGGTTTAAATGCAGTCAGATATACTCATTTTCAAATCATTGTGGGTTAATACAAAGCTCTGCAGCACTGGGTGATTGGGGTCCTCTACCCCATATTTTTTCCTATCTACTGTATATAGTAGCATTGTACTCACAGTTTTTAAATAAAATTGTTTCAGTGCTGTTGTACATTTTCAGAGTAATGGATATTAGGATCATCCAGTATCTCTAACCAGGTGTGATCTGCCATAGTAGTTATAATGTTTGTTTCCCCTAATCCAGGCGTTTTCAACTTCAGTCCACAAGACCACCCCAACAGATCAGCTTTTCAGGATATCCCAGCTTCAACACAGGTGATTTAGTCTTTGACAGTGAACCTGACCTGTGGGGGACTCTTGAGGACTGGAGTTGAGAACCCCTGCCCTAATCTGTTAATTTGTCACTGTGATATCTTTTTGTGAACCAGCAGGACGGTACTTGATAGATATAATTGCAGGCAAAGAACTTTTGAAATCTCACAGATACTGTAGCTTTTTTGCAACACACTTTTTTCCACTGACCATGTGTATCTTCCGTTCTTATATAGAACTTTGGGAATTAAGCAGTTCTTGCACTGCCCACGCATGTGTGGGATGTAACGCAAGTCAACCACAAGTGATATGAAATTCAGTCTAATGGCCAGAAGTTTGTAGAATTTAAGTGATTAAGTACCTGTTTTAAATTGTAAGCTTTGAAGTAATGTATCATTCTTCTGTAGGAGGGCAATGGAGTAAAAACAGCTGCCTGCTAATGGGAGAATGGAGACTGAAATATGTTGGTGAAATTTCAGGCTCAAAACTGTATGCTTAGATACTGGGGCACAAACATTTGCTCCTGCGCCCCTTGCCTCTTGTCCCCAGTGCTTGCGCTCCCCCCTTCACTCAGTGCCGCGTCAAATGACGTGTGGGGTCACGTGAGTCACGTGACGAGGTGTCAAATATGGCAATGCGCGTGTGACGTCACGCAGTATGACCCCGCGCCATGAAATGATGCTGCGTTGCCATGGAGAGGCTTCCAGGCGCCGGCTGCAGCAAGGTAAGTTGAGGTTCCAGAGGCCTCACGCGATCCCCCTACATTTCATTTTAATGCCTTGGGGAAGAGCACAAGGCATCTGCAACTGCCCGCGCCCCCAAGTTTGCAGACCCCTGTACTAGGAGATAATGGTGAAAAAGCAGGGTTGCACATGTCTGAGACAAGTCAATGTGCTCACAAGTGATTTTTTTTTTATGATCAAAATGAAAATCCAACAATTAACCAGAAAAGGGAACACAAACACATACAATTTGAAAAAATGTGCCAGGACTAATAATCGGTTTTAGTATTGCAGCCCCATTATAATTACTATATTGAGTTTGCTGTTGATCTTCAAAACATGGTGCCGGAATTCTGCACCTCTAAGGACACCCACAAAAATAACACTGTGTGTATATCAATTTGTCTACTTTTTTAAACAAATTATCACTATAGTAGTATAGTTGCAAGTACATAGTTATAACGAGTACTGCTTAAATTGCAACATTTTCATTTGTTGACTGAGTGACTTTTCCGCATAAAAATAAAGTAATAATTTTAGCATGCAATCTTTGTTACTAATACTTATAACACTACTATTTTCCCCAATGTATGTAGCCTATTCACTTTCTGTTTTTATCAGCCCCTGCAATTTTATGATGGGTTTGATAAAGTCAGCTATCCAGTAATTTCATTTTTTTGTCAGGACTTATGTGGGCAATAAACATCTCCAGCTGCTTTCCATTTCAGCACATACACCTGAATCCTCCTTCATTTTTTCCTTATAATACTTTTTACCCTCTTGTACTTGGCAGTCCTGTTACTTCTTCCATACCTGACATTGATTTGGTGTAATCACAGCCTCACATTCTATCCTGTGCCGTGGCATGGTATGGTCACGTCCTATCCTCAGATGGAGCCCATCACGTGTCTGAAAGGGTTCTGTTACAGACTGCCCTCCAGTTGGCAGGAAACTGAAACCACTGCTCTCCATGCCAACATGTCATCCGCACATTTGTCTGCTCGATCTGCTTCTCAAATGTCTGTCTCAGCACGTGACCAAATATCATGGTTGTTATCACTGAGTGTACTACACAAAATTGCTAAATATGTAGCTCAGCCCCCAAAAGCTAAGTTTCCCCAAGGTCCATGCACTGCACAGCAATCTAGGTGATAGGGTTTTGATAACTTTTCCAGGAAACAAGGAAATTTGATACAATTTAAAGTCTGCCATAAATCTTCATCTGTATTATGAGATACCCATTCAGTTTTCCCTTAACATTCACTGAAATGGCATTGCACGTGAGCATAATTACAAGGAGATGTTTTGGATTGCTCATGCAAGCGGTCATCACTCTTTCATTGGAACAGATTCCCAGGCAACTCAAATTTACTTAACGGCTGCTGTGTATTTTATTTTTTCTACTTGACAGATAACTCTTGTCTTGCTAACCTGGATACTCTAATTCAGGGGTGGGCAAACTATTTCCCCTGCATGCTCTCCCCCTCCCCCCACTCCACTCCAGCGTCAAATTATGCCGCGGGGTCATGTGATATCACGTTGCCACGGCAATGCGAAACCACATGACCCTGCGGCGTAATTTGACACTGGGTTGCCATGGCGATGCGTCGCCCAACACAAAGGTAAGCGAAGTTAGAGAGGCCTTGCGCGGTCCCCCGGAATTTAATTTAAATGCCTTCGGGGAAGCGCGGTGCCTCTGTAACAGCTGTGACACCCCCCATTACCCCCACCAGTTTCCTACTCTAATTACAGGCACATATCTACTGGAACAGACAGGCAATATTTACTATAAAAAAAACAAAAGACCAGGTTCGAAAAATAAGCAAGACAAGCCATAAAAATATCTACAACTATCAATCAATCTTTCACAAATACATTAAAACACCATTAAAAACATTGAGTTGAAGTATTGGTCCACGATGTATATTTAAGAAAGTTTTACTGAAACTGTGCTATTTAAGGTTAAGTCATAATTTAGAAAGAAATCTTTTCACACCCTCCCCAATATTTTTCAATGTGCATCTGGAACAGTATTATTTATAAACATTTTTGCTGCTTTTTCACAACTCTTACATTTTTTTACATGTTGGTTATCCCCTACTCAGTGGGTTTACAGTAGCAAAAAATTAGAGATGTTGTGAAGTGATTTGAAGTAGTTGAGGTTGTGATAGTACACATCCAGAAAAAAATATATTAATTTGCAAATGCACATGTTTAGGATTGATTTTGTATTTGCCTTCCACATCTTTTCAATTTTCTAATTAAAATATCACTATTTAATGAATAGCCCCTATTGTCAACGTTGTTAGTTATAATAAATGAATTGTTAGTCTGTGCCTTTAGTGAGTCTGCCTACAGCATTCATAACACAGAGTGTTAGGACTGTCACTATAAAAATGATATTCTTGAACAGTTGGACTAATAGGGTGTTAGAAATAAATAAGCTATACAGCTGGTAGTAAAGTATGTTTCTGTTTAAAAATATTGACAGCTGGTTGCATTGAATGTTGTGGTTTGGTGGCTTATATTAGCTCCTACTGGGCAGTGCAGATGATGTGAAAACTAAGCTATGGGAAACTCCTGAGTACCGTACAGTATGCTGTCAGAACCTTGTATTGGCATCTGTTTACTTTCACACATGACTGTCAAGCAGGAATAGTAGATTAGATTATACAATGATCTTGAAATATCCCTCTTAATTTGACTTTACACACGTGTGATACATTTGTCCCATCACAAACACGAAATGTACAGATTTTTTAAGTGTTTGACATTCTGTCCAACAAGAAATATATATATATATATATATATATATATATATATATATATATATATATATATATATATATATATATTAACACGGTATTATGTATGTTGCACTTATTGTATTGTAATGTCCTGTACAGTCTCTTTTGTAAAGTGCTGAGTACATTGTGTGTGCTTGTAAGAGATGTGTACAGAGGTTCATATAATGGAGACCGATTGGGGTTAAATTATATCTTGGCTTTATTGAGCCTGTTCCTTTATCCAGGCAAAACATACAAAAACAACACAATAATAACCCCCTATCCCTTTGTAAGGGCTAACTTCCTTCCCCAGACCCTATCTGCAGGACTGGAGGGATATTCCCATTACCAGCCTATCACCTCAAAGTCTCAGGAGGTACCTTAAGCAGGTGGCTCTCCATGTCAGTCTCTGGCAGGTTCCTGGGCCCTCTGTGTCCAGGAAATATAGGTCTCTGGATGTCTTGATCTCAGCACACCTTTGTGCTCTAGTCAATGTCTGTGTGCAGGCTTCTCAGCTTTCCTGTGTCAGCCCAATTGTGAACTCAGGAAATCTCTCTCCTGTTTCTAACAGGAGGCTTTCCTTAGAGATCAAATATGGCCAGGTGGAGTCTAGTTAATTTGAAAAAATGTTGTATGGTGCTCTAGAACAGAAAAAGCAGCACTAATGCATGATGGAATAATACATTATTGAATGGATTTATTGTTACCCCCTCCAGTAGGTAGTAGCTGTGCTGAAAAAGTGACTGTCCCAAATAGATGTATAACTGGTATACTATAATCCCATGTAGCAATGTAGTAAGGATATAATAATAAACACCTGCCGGTGACCAGTACAAGTAGAACATCCAATTCCACGGAACAGTATAATAACAACAATTCAGCATCCAAATGTAAAGCTATAGACCAAAAGGAATGAACTCACATGGGGTAAATGTCCTCAATCTGTGATGAGTCCGCTGTATCCAGTGATCAAGGGATAAAGTGTGCCTCCATCTGTAGGTTGAAATGCTCAGAAAAAGGAGAAAAAACGGAGCACTACGTCCAGCTGCACGTCGTGGTGCAGGCACCGCCAATCGCCACCACTTCCGGGTGCGTCAAGTGACGCGGGGCGTATGACGTCAGCGCGTCACGATCATTATCATTTGCATAATGATCGTGACGCGCTGATGTCATACGCCCGCGTCACTTGACGCACCCTGAATTGGCGGCGGCTGCACAGCGATCATGTATTTAATGCACTCTGGCAGGTAAGCATGTATTCACCTTGATAAAGGGCTATTCATAGTCCGAAACGCGTTGGTGTTTTGTTTGTTCCTGTGATCCATTAAAATAAGCTTCATTTTTTATTGTGGGAACGCACTCTTGTTGTTATTCGTCGGCTTACTAGCACTGGACAGAGTCTAGTTAATTGCCTGTTTGCAATTAACCAGCTCCCTGCTGGATTTAGAGGCAGTTTCTCTCAAACAGTGATAAGTCCCTATTACAGTGCTACATAAATAAAGATGTTTATTAATATAGCTCCCACAATGTAGTCAGCACTTTGCAAATGAGATAATACAGCACAGGAAATTATAATACAATACTGTAAGTGCAAACAAAATCAGACAATAGAAAAAAAAAAAAAACCTCCACGGAGACATTACAATCAAGTGATGTGCTGGGAGATTTCAGAGACAGCGGGTGAGGGAATAAGTTGAGTAGATGACAGTGCTTGGCCACAATGGTTGGTAGGAGTGACTGTGGCTGTGGGGCAGTAGCCATTAGTCTGGGATATTGAAATGCTTAATTTAGGAGGTGAGTTTTAAGGTTTGATTTAAAGGTGGGGAGAGGGGGTGCTTGGATTATACTGAGTGTGAGGGAGTTCTGCAGTTAAGGGGCAGTGAGGAGAAATGGTTTAAGGCGAGAGAGAGAGCAGTAGATATGAAAGGGGGAAAGGAGACAGTTATAGGTATAGCGTAGGCGACAAGCAGGGGTATAACGAGATCAAAGCTAATATGTAGGGAGGAGCAGATGAGTGGAGACCCTTAAAGGACAACTTTGTAGGTGATGTGAAATTTCATGGAAAGCCAGGAGAGGGAATTAAGGAGGAGATGAACAGAGAAAGTTTTGGGAGAAAGTAAAATTATTGTAGCAGCATAATTATGGATAGATTGCAAAGGAGAACGTTGTGAGGTAGGGAGGTATTTTAGCAGTATGTTACAGCACACATTAAATTCAGTGACATTAGCATGGGCTAACCTACTGTGGAAGGATTATTACAAATTGTAAAAATATTACAACATTCTACCTTTACAGCATTAACAAGTATTTTGCTCAATATTATTTCTGCAAGTAGTTATTTAACAAACTAGTGTGTCAGCTCAATTTCTTAGAAAAGGGGTTCTCAATTCCTGTCCTCAAGACCCCCCAACAGGTTAGGTTTTCAGGATATCTAGCTTCAGCACAGGGATATCCTGAAAACTTGACCTATTGTGGGTGTCTGGAGGACTGGCGTTGAGAACCCCGTCTTAGAACCTTGAGATTGGACTGAAAATTACATTTTAGTGCAGTGGATTTGAAATTGATCATCCTGCAAAATCTACTTCTTGTGAGAAGCTGTTTATTTTTTTTATTATTTTTATATTTTCTTCAACAAAGTAGATATTTATCGATATACACAAGGCAGCCAATTTAAAGATGTATGTAATTTTTTTAAATATTTTTTTTACATTTCAGGTAGATCTGCAATGTTCCATTATTTGTGTTTTACATTCATTATTACTATTATTTATTTTGTGTAATGAATGCATAATCTTTTAATTATTGTCTCTACTACAGTGGAGATGACAAAATACAGATTTCCAGGGTTATCATTGCTGTTTACTGCACGTGTCAGATTAAAATTGTCAATTGTTAAAAAAAATGAATCTGTCAGCAGGACAAATAAATGCTTCTCTAATGCTAGGACTGCCCTTTGAGTTAGGAGAAATAGTTTGCTGTTCCCGATGGTACTGTGTGTTTCATTTCCCAATCTTTTCTGTGAAGTCTTATTTATTTATTTTTTTTAACAATCATCCCATACAATTTTAGATTGATGTATTATTTATCTGCAAATCCCAAAAATCATTTTTTTTTTGTTTCTCCAGAATCTGGGATGAAGGAAAAACTGTTACCATTTCCAGTTTCAAAAAGTCTAGGACAAGATATTGCCAGTTTTCAAAATTCTGCATTTTCTCAATACTCGTTGCCAAACTGGACACAGGAAGTAGAAGCAAGCAAGTCACATATCCGAAAGAAACGTTTTCTCTCATATCCAAGATACGTAGAGCTCATGGTTGCAGCTGATGCAAAAATGGTGCGCCATCATGGACGGAACTTACAGCACTATATTTTAACTCTAATGTCTATAGTAAGTAAATGTAACAATTGATACAAATGACATGTAAGTCTAAACCAACAGATGTGCATATAGAGACCTAAATAACTTACAGTACTATATATCTTCGCTGTGCGAGGAGCGCAGACTTCCAACCACATGAAGAGAAAGAACATATGCTTTATATATGGTGTAGTATGTAAATGTAAAACAATGGATTCCTATGACACTCGCTTGTTATGCACTCACATTGCCTCTAAGGCTTCACGTATAGTACTGGCTACGGTGACGGCACACAGCGTAGTTACAAGTACTTGAAGTCTGTCGCGAGCGCGACCGCGACCGCGTGTGTGATGTGCAACGACAAAGCTACCAAAATCTCTGAAATCAAGGGAATTTGAGATTTATAGCGGTGGCAGCAGCGTGACATCAGCGGCACGTGAGTGGCTCAGCCAATGAGGGTGAACTGCTCTTGGCCACACCTCAGCCACACAGCCGGTCGCCATCCCTTTGACTCCTGCACCAGAGTGGAGTAATCGCAATAGTTACGGCGATGGCTGACGTCAGCGGTTGCGTAGCCGTTCACATAGCCAGTACTACTGTATAAAGTGCAGCCTAAGGGTGATCGGCACTTCGATATATACTGTGGCAGGAAACCGATGTAATTCTTCTGTGGGGACTTCTTCCCAAATGTAGTGAGGTTATCTCAGAAAAAAGACAAAGAACAGATGGTGCATACAGTATCTGCTAAAAAAACGTTATATCCTCAACTTTAAAACGTAACAATGTGCACTCACAATATAACAGAGAATTAAAAACATCAGAGAAGGTGGAAAGCATGTGTAAACAGGTATTTTGTCTCAGGACGAGCTCTCACCGCCACCTCTGCTGCCTCCACCCTTGCCCGTGTCACATCCGGTGTGCGCACTTCTGATTTCACTATCCATCGAAGTCCTGATGAAGCGATCAGCGAACTGCATTGGGTCATGCAGAGGAGGCATTGAGGCAGAGGATTCTGAAACCAAAAGTGCCCACACCGGATGTGACACGGCCGACCAGGGCGATGGTTTTTCTCTTTTCATGTGGTTGGAAGTCTGTGCTCCCGACACAGAGAAGATAAATTTCTACATTTACATTTACATACTACAGTACACCATATTCCAATTAAGTTTTGAACTGTGATTTGTTTCTTATCTATTTTCATCACAAGTGTTTTTTATTCTATATTCTATAGAGATAGTGTACCACGTGCGTATCACACGTTAGCTGGAAGTGTATCATACACTTGCCACAATTGTTATATAATTGTCACAGTTATATATTATCACTTTACATCACTAGTAGTATTTATTTTGTAAAGTCACTTATCACATTTACTCGTGTATATTGCAATGGTACTTATTTAAGTGTACAAAACGGTGATTCTAATCATCAGATTAGATTATAGCTTAGTGGCTGTTTGATTGTGAGACCCCAATTTTAGGAGTCCAAGGAGTGCACTACTACTCATTTTTTCTACATACATGAAAGTTTGTAGTTACCTACAGTATTCATCTGTTTACTAGATATTGTGCCCTCCTCCGAACATAGTTTAATCAACTGAAACATTTTGCAGCAGTGTTCTTCAATTTACTATTGTTATATAAGGTTACATATACAAAAGTTGCAAGAGTGTTTTAACATATGTTGTTGTGAAAAAACAATTGATGTTGCTTTATAACAGCAATGATCTTGGGTCTTTATGGGTTATATCTACTAAATGGTGTTATGCCACAAAACACCTTACAGCCGGTTCATTTGAAAGGGTTCTACATTGTCTTACTGTATAACATTGGTTTAAGAATTACACTTGCATAATATATGGGGTTTTCTGGAGCAAGAACTATCCACTCATAGCACTGTAAACCCCTGGATTCAGGATATTTATACAGGTGTTAGTCCTGGCAGTTTTGGTATGAAAGAATACTAGCCAAGGAGCCAATGAATAAAGTAGGCCTTTTTATGATACACAGCTTACTTTTAAAACTTGTGGTGCCCAAGGACGTAGGTACTACATCATGGGGTCTGACACTCCAGGACTCCCATAATGTAGTAGCTACTGTATGTCATAATCTACGTGCTCGTTTTTGTAGGGGAGATCCACAGGAGTGCAGAACATAATCTTACAGTTAGAGGTATGGAAGAGGACTCCTCTTCTATTCTGTCATCAGTGAAGGAGCGATCATGAGTGCTGGATGGTCTGTGGCACTCTTGTACCGCGGCCCTACTGGCACTCAAACGGTTAATCACGTGCTTTCTTAAAGGGTTATTGGCAACATATTTTTTTTCCCCAAAACGTGCGGGGACCAATATTTTCTGAATCATGGTGTTCTGAGTTTTAAGACTGAGATCATTGTAATCAAGGAGACAAATACTGAAACAATAATGTATTCCAGAAGAGATTATGGAAGTTATAGAACATACATTCTAGGAATTTAAAACTGCTTCGGATAAATATACAGAGCAAATGGGGTTTGAGACTTTACTGTTGCTTGGAAAAATTAGGCCTTACATATATATATATAAAAAAAAAAAAAAAAGAACGATTCCTGCGCTCCTACCAATTAGGCTAAAATAAAATAATAATCTCATGAAAAAGGGTATTTTGTTAAACCCTTTGGCCAAAGCATTTGGAAGCCTGCATGCCACGTCAAGGCATACCCGTTAATGCAGGTACACACACATACATACATACATACATATAACACACAAAAAGAGAAAGCGCGCAGCCTATAGCGTAAAAAGCGTATAGATTTAATAAAAAAAAGTTGAGGAGAGGGAAACAAGCTCACTCACAAACGAAATTGTAATATATATATATATATATATATATATATATATATATATATATATATATATTATCAACAGCACGGTAAAACCTCCACAGCAAGGATGTTGCAAACGCTGTCAGCTGCTAGTCCAATTCTTTAGACCTCGTGGATATTGGTGATAATGACCGCAGAAGTCCTTAGTTGTCAGTCCCTCCAATCCAGATAGGTCCTCATCCGAACCAACACTGGGGCTCCGTGCAGCAGGGGTGGAAGCTCGCCACAGACTAACCGTCCCACAATGATGACATAGTGTCGTCGCCGCTATCCTGACGCATTTCGTCAGACACACTGACTTTCTCAAAGGATACATGGACTTAAACTTAGACATATATATATATATATATACACACACAAAAAGCGGGTTGCCTAGCAAGCATTCACCAATCGTAAAGCGTTCCTAGGCATAATAAACTGCAGAATCGCATGTACAGATTCACATAGGTGCGCTGATCAAACTAATGAGGAAGAAAACAAACGTTAGTTACATTAAATAGTTGCCATAAAGATCCATATGTGAATACCCATATAGAAATGTAATTAACAGAGTAAATGAATATATGCAATATATGAAAATGTAAATATTACTGAATGCAACAAACTAATCTGCTGCACGCAATAAGCATACTGCTTTTTTGAACAATGACCAACCAATTGTACCCATATATGGATAAATGGCATATGCATCTTAATAACAGGGATTGTGAGTAAATAGTCACAACACACATATATACCAGGTCTTTATACATAAATACCATTGTTCTAGATGTATAAACTAATTATTTCTTATATTGAACCGTATTGGTCATTATTCAACAGTGAGACAATAAAAAAGAGAAGCATAGGACTGCGGACCCAGGGAGGGGAAGGGGCAATGATCAATAAGCATGTTAGATACAGAAAACAAAGTTCACACAATAGTGCTTGTGTCTAGAGACTTATTGAATCCACCAGGTGCTAACGTAGCAAGCTGGTAGATCCAATAAGCTCACGCTTGCACAACAATTTGAACCGATCACCCCCCAATGAAAGAGGTGAAATATATTCCAATCCAATCCAATGATTTTTAATGAAATTGGATCCTTTTTGTGAATTAAATCAAAATGTCTGTAAATACAACGGTATTAGCAGTCATGGTTTGTGTTTTAGAGTTTCGTGGATCGGGTTCTTCCTCTGAAAGCTGCCCTAAACCCATCCAAGCGTAACTATTGGACTGGACATTTATCAAGGAGTGGATTAGTATTATTTCATTCATTTATTGTTGGTTTTTCCCTCTACTATATTTTAGACTCATACAGTTATATTTATTTTTGTATTATTTTTATATCTATTGGCGCTACTATTCTTTGATATATATATATATAGACCATACGATACCGGTTGCAACACGACATCAAGGGACAGCACGCAGAAAAGTAAATCATAAATTTTCTATATTTGATAGAAGACACAAATACCGACGTTTCGGTCCCCCAGTGGGACCTTTCTCAAGGTGGTGCAATTGAATGCAGTGCACAATACATATATATACCCCAAACACCAGTTCAATTCAACAAAACCAATCACAGTTAATAAGCCTCACGTGCCTATGTGACATGCATCCACAGTATCAGCAGGTAAAGAGCGTCCATTTTGAATATATTAACTCTATATTTGTTTACCTAATATGTGTTTGGGCATGCGCAAAAGGCTCAGGAATTGCATAATGTTACTGCTGAGAGCCTACATAAGTCTGCCAGACCCAGCGATATCTTGGATAACCGGAGAGAATTTTTGTGTTTTTTTTTTTGTTTGTTTCAGTCCCCCAGTGGGACCTTTCTCAAGGTGGTTGAATGCAGTGCAAAATACATATATATATATATATATACCACCTTGAGAAGGGTCCCACTGGGGGACCGAAACGTCGGTTTTTGTGTCTATCAAATATAGAAAATTTATGATTTACTTACCTGCGTGCTGTCCCTTGATGTCGTGTTGCAACCAGTATCGTATGGTTTGTTATTGCTTTATGGGATAAGCACCAAAACGTATTTACTTGCATATGGTATGCCGGCTGTGCATTGAATTATATATATATATATATATATATATATATATATATATATATATATATATATATAAATAATAGTTGTCCCATGGACTGGTGAAAAAAGTGTAAAAGGGGGTTAAATAAAGCATGAGCTTATGTGAGTGGTGCAATTAAAATCTGGCTAAAGCCAGTACCATACTTACCTTTACTATAGAGGTAAACTGGGTGCACAAATCCCTGGTGTCAATATAATAAAACTTACACATATATATGCGATCTAAAGACCAGCCCTGGGCCTCGGCCACCCTTTAAAACGTCAAAAGAAAAGCCTCTGGGTCCTCAGCCGGTCTCATTTTCCTCAGGAGAACCAGGGGGTTATTTGGAAGTTCTGGTCCGGCAGTAGAAAAGGACCGTAGTTTGGCCATTTCCAGGTTTTCCTCCTGTGCTGCCTGCTGTTGGCATAGGATCTGGGCTTGCTGCTGCAGTAGTAATTGGTTTTGCTTTGCCTACTCCTGCATGAATAGTTGCTGTTTGGCCTGTTCGCACAGAAACTCTTTAAAAAAATATGTTCCATTTTTTTTTAATGTTGCCCTTCAAATGCAGGGGCCTCTCAGCATCCCACTTCAAACACCATATATTGCAGGGTCAATGCAACAACACGTGGGTTTCTTAGAAAGGGCTTGTTTATTCAGCTTCAAAATATCACATACAAAAATCATACAGCTATTTTCAGCATATGCAAACAAACAGAAAATAAGTCCTGAGCAGGGCTTTGCCCTTTTCCCCACAACGGCTGTTTAAAGTCCAGAGTAGCAATAAGCAACGATATATCATAGGAAAAGACAGACCTTGTAGTAAGCAGTTTCCTCCAGTGTTCCAGTCTATCACTGGTTCAGACAGTCAGGCATGTGTGTGTACCCTGGGTTTTTAAAGCCCCTTAACGAGGCAGCTGGGACCTGACCAATTAACCAAACCTTTTCCCAGCTGAAATTTAGAAGGGTAGTTGGTGTAGATAGAGCACAGCTGCAGACGCCCTGCAATGTGAGGCAGGGAAAACAAAACCAGGCCACTCCGCAGTAGTATTATCAAAAAGTGTATTAAGCCAGCAAGCACATATAGGGAACAAAAATAGAACAGATAGAACGCACCTACGCGTTTCGTACAATAGTACTTTATCAAGGTGAAGCAAGAGTAAAATAACAGCCTATTTATACCCACCTTACACACTTCTAATCAACTGGGTTGCGGCGTCATGCGCCGGCAGCTGCAAGCAGTCGCGGCAGAGTGAAGCGCATTCACAGGGATCACGGTGTATCGGGCAGTACACAGGGGCTGCCACGTGACCTCCGTCGCATCATAGGGATGACGTCATCAGCGTGCGGCACGTAGGCTAGTCACGCTGACGCAGCGTCCATCTCCATTAGTTTGGGATATGTCACGTGATCCTAATAGTTTTTTTACAACACAAAACTTTATTAGTGAAACATAATATGTAAACAAACAGTAAAAAACCAAATCAATGGCTGGTTAATATAATTTCACAAACCGAGTTTTACCAAGAGACTCATTAGAACATTAAGTCACAGACTCCCAGTCTAAGTATAATATATATTAGAGTAAAGATTTAATCTATATACTTTCATTGAATAATATATTATAATAATAAACAGATACAATTACAATACCATACCCATACCTGGGACCGAAATAGAACCTTGCTAGTTCATGGAGGCTTGCAAAACAGATGTATATATAGTACTATTACATCATAATCAAAAACAGTTTGTTGAAATAGAAAACTTGAAGTACAATATACATTTGAATTTATAATACATCTAAAAGAGGAGAAATATGATACCTATTATGTGTCTTATGTGTCTTATGATTAGAAGTGTGTAAGGTGGGTATAAATAGGCTGTTATTTTACTCTTGCTTCACCTTGATAAAGTACTATTGTACGAAACGCGTAGGTGCGTTCTATCTGTTCTATTTTTGTTCCCTGTATGTGCTTGCTGGCTTAATACACTTTTTGATAATACTACTGCGGAGTGGCCTGGTTTTGTTTTCCCTGCCTCACATTGCAGGGCGTCTGCAGCTGTGCTCTATCTACACCAACTACCCTTCTGGACTTCTCATCTGATGGACTGCACGCTACTGATCCTGAGAGTGCCCCCCCGGATGCGCAGGTAAAGTGCCAATGTGCCTTATCTAAATCCTGCTATTCAATGGACATAGTTCCTTCCTTTATATACTGTTAGGGTGATTATTGTGTACATCACAGTGGCTGTCCCAACTGACTCCACTTGTCACTTCCCCTACAGTTATTACGCATTATTGCTTTATTGGGTGGCACCCCGTCGTCGCCAGACCACCAAGCCTATGGTCTCAATTACAATTATGTTACAGAAGTTACCGGTCTGATTCTGAGCACCACACATACCACATCTCCCAGCTGAAATTTAACCTGGTCACTGCAGCACTGCAGACCTAAACATACTGCACCGACACACTTTATTCGAGCAAATACCCAGTATGTACCTGGCAGATACCTGGAATGCGCCGCTCCTCACCTCTGACAAGCCCCGTTGTGTTTGCCTTCCCAGCCTGGGTTCATGCCTGGCTGACGGGCGACTGATCTGTTAAATGATAATGATTAGGATTTAATAGGCTGCAATGCTTCGCGTGTCTACCAGATGGCATAAATTCATGAATTGTAATGCAGTATATATATATATACTGTGCAGTATTGCAGCCAGCGGGAATAAAATGCTTCAATCCCTGCCTGGAAAATACCTCAATGCACTCGGGCAGAAAACAGTCACAAACCTCAATACACCCGGGTATACCCGAATTCGTGGGACTAGCCGAGCTCGAATAAAGTGTGTCGCCAGTGTAGGTCTGTCAAGCATAGAGCTGGTATCTTAAGCTGGGCTTATAGTGCCGGCGACGCGATGTTGCGGCAAAATAAATGTATTGCCGCCATCGCGCGCTTATAGTAAGCGCGACGCGATGGAGCGACGTTGCGGCGCGAAATTTGGAAGCCGGTCAAATTTGATTTTTCAGAGGCTTTTGCCACATGTGACAGCCACTGAACCAATCAATAACCAGGTAGCTTGCGACATCGCTGCAAAGCGAAATACAACTTTTGCGGGTGGCGACGGGTGAAGTCATCCGTCACGTCGCCGTCACGCGCACTATAAGCGTGGCCTTATATTCACCCTGTTCCAAACACATAAGGGGAAGACGTGCTTTAGACATAAACGTAACATTCAGAAAAGGAGTCCCTGCTCCGGAGAGCCTACAATCTAATTGGTGGGTAGAAGAACGTACAGAGACCGTAGGAGGGCATTCTGGTAAATGCATCTGCAAGGGGCCAAGGTTTATGTAGGAGGTGTAAATTATCAGCCATAGAGCTACTCATATGCTTCCTTAGCAGGTGTGTTTTAAGGTGGGTCTTAAATGGGGATAGAGAGGTTGCTAGTTGGATATTGAGGGGAAGGGCATTCCAGAAGTGTGGGGCTGTCAGTGGGAAAGGTTTAAGGGGGGAGAGGGCTTTGGATACAAAGGGAGTAGAGAGAAGACATCCTTGAGCAGAATGCAAGAGTCAGGATGGTATATAGCGAGAAATTAGGGCTGAGATGTAAGGAGGAGCAGAAGAGTGTAAAGCTTTAAAAGTGAGGAGGAGAATTGAGTGTGTGATACAGGATTTGATAGGAAGCCAGGGGAGGGATTTCAACATGGGAGAGGCAGAGAAAGATTTAGGAAAGAGCAGAGTGAGTCTGGCAGCAGCATTTAAGATAGATTGTAGGGAGATAGGTGAGAGGCAGGAAGGTTGTCCATGTCCCTAAGACTTTGCCACCTAATAAATAAATGACATGTTTGAACAGCAACCACTATGCTGGAGACTGTGTAAACAGTCTCTTCTCCTCCTCCCCCCCCCCCCCCCCAGCGAATCTTCTTTGGATAATTAATGCAATGTAGTGGAGCACAACAAAAGAAAAAAGTTAAATAAAAATAAATATGTATATATTGTTTGGACCGAGAGAATGGCTACTGTTAGGGGTATACAAGTATATTGTACTTCTGAATGATTTCACTTGATCTTTCTCACTTACAGTACTTCACAAATGATATATTGTGTTTGTTATGTAAAGAAGTGCCCTCAATGTATTACACTGTTATGTTTTATGTAACATCTGCATTTTAACGGAATTTTTTTCCTCCAAAATAATTTGTTTTAAAGTTGTATTTCGCTTTGCTTTTGTTTCCACTACAATTCACTAATTGTTTTAACACATGAAGAAAAGACGTGAAGTTTTCAAAACTCTGTACACACTACTGTATAACATCTACTGTATAAGATCTCTTATTGGTCTATTGAAAGATACTGTATAACAATAAAGGGCCAAAGCCGGCTACTAATATAATTACAAGTTGCTGACAATAAATTATGAAAGAACATTAGAGCTACAGCAAGGATGTATATTTTTGCTTAAACTCTCTCCTAAATGTTTCCCTCTAGGTTGCTACAATTTATAAAGATCCAAGTATTGGAAATCTTATAAACATCATGATCGTAAAGCTTGTTGTAATTCACAATGAACAGGTAAGGATGATCATTTAGGAATTTTATTTCATTCTCCAGCAGGAATTCATAAAGCATGCCGAACAAAGCAATGCTTATTCACTCAATAGTTTGTCTCTGCTTTTTCTAACATTTGAAATTGATTCTTTGTTCAGGAATAAAAATCATAAAATACAGTATTAACTGGACATAGCATAGTTAGACATACAGTATGCAAAAATTCACAAATCAGTCCTACAATAGTTTGCACTCCAGAGATGCCTTGATGTGTGTGGTGTGTGTGTATATTATATATATATATATATATATATATATATATATATATATATATATATATATATATATATATGAAAAAGCGCCCAATGCTAGTGTGATACCAGTAGATAAATGTAATACTTTTGGACAATAACAATTTAAAACTCACAAACAGCAGTGAATTTTGAGCGTTGTATGAGTAAACTCATGCCCCAACATGCTTTCCAGGATGCCGCTCTGCCCGATCTGCTGTGGGATATCCTCCTCCGGAACTCCTCTGATGGTGTCACTCCTAAGGAAATCCTCCTGATCAGGAACTCTCCTGTACAATTGCAGGTTGCCAGAGGATTTCCTTAGGAACGATACCAGCAGAGGAGATCTGGAGGAGGATATCCCACAGCAGATCGGGCAGAGCGGCGTCCTGGAAATCATGTTGGTGTGACGAGTGCTCACCACAAACAAGGCGTTACAGCGAGGCTGAGGTGGGGATGTTGATAGCCACCAAGCAACCACGTCCGGTGTGCAGAGTGGAGGTGATATAGCCGAGTCAGGGTAGGAGAGGTCAGGTAGGTAGAAGGTACTTGCCGTAGTCTTGGGTTGGAGAATGTAGAATTGTCATATATCAGTAGCCGTGGTCGAGGAGAGGAGAGAGTCCAGAAGCGAGCCGAGAAGTCAGGAGTCCAAGTACGAGCTGAGGTCACAACAGGAAGGGAAGACAAGACAAGGCAAAACCAATGAGTAGCTTGAGGGAGCACAAGACACATAAACCAAAGTTTATGCTCAGCCAGTTTGTAGAAGGGCTGGCTGAGTACTTAAAGGGCAGGCAGCCAATGGTAGGAAAGCACAGAGCTGCAGAGTAATGAATGCAATCAGACATAGGCTGTCCACTGATAGGCAGAGGCGGGGTGCACAGCAGCTGAGAAATAATTAAGAGAATGAACCCCTGGTTTGCTTGTGTCCGCGCTGCGTCTGCACGTAGCCAGCGTGCGCTGTAGGTTGCCCGTGTCATCACTGGGACGAAGCCTGGAGACGGTTCCTGCTGTGTTTTCCTTCTTCGCAGCGGAGCGCCTGTGCGCATCATTTGTGATGTCGCGAGATGTGTCACGGGGCGGGGCCCAAGCCCGATCCTGACAGTTGGGGCTCAAAATTCACGCCTGTTTGTGAGTTTCAAATTCTTAGTGTCCAAAAGTATTAAATGTATCCACTGGTATCACACTAGGATCGGGCGCTTTTTCTTCTTTCCTTTTGCTATTCAAGTTACTTAGAGGGAGGTTGTTGAACCCAGGAAGAAGGCTGCCAGTATCCCAAGAATCTATCAAAGTTAACCCATTGGGATTACAGTGACACCGGATCTTTTATATGTTTTTTTTGGACTTTAATTTTATATTCTTTTTTATAGTATATATTTTCTTATCATTGTGTTTTTTAGATATATGGCTATTAGCACAGTAGTAGCACCGTGAACACATGTTTATTAATATATTTTCTGACTAGTCAATTGGTAGCATATGCGACTTTACATCTAATATATTGCATATATTGGTAGATTAGTATAAACATTATTATACATTTCCTTTTAACTAGGGTTGATTTAGATGTGTTACTATACACTTATAGGCACTATCTAAACTATTTGTTTATATATATACTACCCTTCAAACCTCAGTACTGGGTGAACCTGTATTGTGTTACTGTTGCCATGTTTGACACGCTCTACATGTTCTCTCGTGTTATCAATTGGTGAAAACGAATATTTCAGTTTACTGTAAATGATGTTGCTGCAGTCAGAATGGGACAAGTCGCCGTTGCTGGGGGCAGCTTGCCACCGGGCATCTTTCTGCTAAAATAAGTTATATAAGGGGTTAACTTTAGGGGTTTTAGGATAAGGGGTTAAGATTTTTAGGGTAAGGGATAACATTAGGGGGTTAGGGTAAGGAGTTAGGGATTTTAGCGAGAAGACTTGGATTATGGGTTTCAGGGTAAGGGGTTAAGGTTTAGCCTTTAGGGTAAGGGGTTAAGGCTAGGGGTGTTAGGGTAAGGGGTTAAGGTCTTTGGGGTGGATTAGTGTTAGCATTAGAGTTTTAGGGTAAGGGGTTAATGGGTTAGGGTAAGCAGTTAATGTTAGGGTTTTACGGAAAGGACTTAACATTAGGGGCTTTTGGGGTAAGGGCTAAGGTTAGGGGGATACCTTCGCAGTAAGACAGCTGGTGGCAAGTTGGCAGCAGTGGAGTGGCTGCGGCGAGTTGGCTGTGGAAAGTTGTCCCAGACCGGCTGCAGTACTCCCCAGTAAATACTTTAATTGTGCCTGCAAATTACTATCATAGAAAGATCATATCTTTGAATATTTTCTGTTACACTTTGGTTTTAGACATTTACCAACAATAACATATTTAATGTAAGTCCCATAAAGTGATTAGAATACTGACGTTTATTGAAAATTATTTACCACTAACCAAATATAGGAACAATTCACTCAATGTATCCTTCAGGAGTTTTAATATAAGGAATGACACCACCGCCAAAGAATATACCACCAACTCAAATTTATATTAAAAAATTGATACAAAGTTCCAAAGCAAACATATACAAAAATCACAGAAAATCAATAATTATACAAATGACATTTATTTGCTACAGTGGAAAAAATACTCACAAAGACTGACACCAAGTCATGCTGAGACTCATGCTTACACTAACACCACAGCTAATATTTGTCTACATTTACTTCTTGATATACTGTATATGTACAGATCAGTCTAAAAAATTGTTTGTTTGGTTCCATGTTATGTGATAAGAAAAAAAGGGGAGCGCAGAGTAATGATGTGTACACGATGTGTATAGGGAAAAATAAATATATGGGTAAATAAAACATAAGATTAGATGTTTGTGGTGGTTCAATTCTTCTTATATGACAGGCAGGGATCTCCCTTCAGGGTCTCATAGAATAATATAAGAGAAAAACTCCAATAGTGCCGATGGTATGAACAGATGTATGTAACATGTGAAGAAAGAACATGCCTGCCTCCTTTATGCATGCAAGAAAGGGCAATTGCACACACATTTTGTACTTGTCAGGAGTTCCTATTCCCAGCCGCAATGGTAAAAGTCCTTTTCTCCCTCCTCGTGCGTTGGCATCCTGACAAGGGAGAAAAAGACTCATGCGATTAGTTTATCGAGGCTAATCACGGCTCCAGGATGGCGATTTTCTCCCCAAATTCTCACGCCAGGACAAATTGTCATGAAGCTGGTGAGAAGCTGCTGAGAAGGCAGCGAGAGAGGACTTCGAAAAAAAAATGCATTTTCCTCCACCGGAAACCCCCGGCATGAATCCCATGCAATAAAAATGCATTTAAAGGAAACTTCATTACCTTAGCTCACCGCTGAGGCAATGAAGGGGTTAATTACCAGTTCCATGTTTATTGTGGGTAGAGGGGGTGGGTGAAGGTGGTATTTAGCCCTTGGTGGGTGTTTAGGCCTTGAGTGGGGTTTGCGGGTGGAGTTAATCCCTTCATTACCTTAGCGGTTAATACCGCTAAGGTAATGAAGGGGTTAACCCCCTCTGGCTACCACCAGGTAGGCCTAAACATCCATCCTTGGGGCTACTACCCCCTTCACCCAATCCCTCTAACCACAGTAAACAAAAATACACACAACAACCCTACTACCCACCTCCTCTACCCCAACAACCCACAATCAATGCGGTTCTACTCCTGAGACCCCCTGCTCACGTCCACTATTATTAAAAATGTTATTAAAACCCTGCGATCACTGGTGAGATAAGCGCAGGGAGAGGCATCTCTGTCTGTGCAGCTCTGTATGCAGCTGGGCCAGATCGCCGGGTGAGCCCTTTTGAGAGAGATGAACCTCACATCGCTGGCTACTCGCCAATTTTGGGCATTTTGCTATCGCAGGTATTCGAGGCTTTCTGAATTACGTGATAGCAGTGCTCAAAAAAATGGTGGTGTCACCGGCCCAGAGATTTTTTTCTTTTTAGAAAGGCTTATAGAATAGGGCCCCAAGTCTTATTTAATCTGTATAGCCATGTAACAGGGCTCATCCCCAGCAGACAGAATGACGCGATTGGAGGAGGGACTTTAAAAAAAAAAAAAACCTGTGTGTGTTTGTGATTGGCTGGCAAAGTACATGTGACGTGGCTGCCGCTTGAAATCACACTTCAGTTGTGTTCTTCAAGTGCAGCGGTGACAACGCTGTACTGCCCCACCAAAGCTAAAGAGTGGCGAACATGCGCGCGTACGTAAACGTGCGTACGTCGCATCGCAGCCTGTCTGAACTCAGCCTAAGGATGAAGCAGGCTCAGCCTCAGATCCCTACAAAAATCTGGACTACAGCCCTGCTCCCTGCAGCATGGGAACCTCGGTTGCAACGGGCACCTAGCACAGTCTGCCCCTGCACACACTTTCTCTCTAGGGTGGGTCCTCACCTCTTATACCCAGGGGGTGTCAACCTTTCCTCTTCTCTGTCTCTGGGCAAAAGAGGCTGTAGCAATCTGTCCCCCCACCGGTCACATGGCCTACTAGAACTTTCCTAGCTCTGAGTCATGCCTCATGTGCCTGGGATCTGCAACATTGTATCTTATCTCTGAGCCAGCTCACATGCAGGACCATGGGCAATGGGTTTAACCCCTACACTGCCAGAGTGCTGACCTAGCCTGCATGGTAAAACGGGCCTGGATTTAGCAGGGGGCTACATTACAAAAAAATAATTTCTGTTTATTACCTTGTAATTTCTTTTATTTACTGATTTTATGTGGCCAAATTATTGTTTGTGGGAATTTTTTTTTGAAGCACTGTAAGTAAATCTTTGTGCTGTATCTTTTGTAATTAATACCTTCACATTCACTTTCTTTCTGGTTTAACACGCGTAACTAAACGTTAAATATTTGTGCAAACACATATATTTTTCACATATTCTTTACTTTTTCAGGAAGGACCAGCAATCAGCTTCAATGCAGCTACAACTCTGCACAACTTTTGTGTATGGCAAAAAACGCAAAATATTCCTGATGATTCCCATCCTTCCCATCACGATACAGCTGTTCTCCTCACCAGGTAGTGACCTAGCAATATAACCTTACAGTATCTGGTATGGAAGATTTGGTTTGATAAATGTTAGTTATAGTCATATAATAATATAGTAAACAGGACAATAAAATGTACATCTGTTTTTAATTGTTCATTTTTTTTAATAGGACTTTTTTTATTCACTAACACAATTTTTTTATTTTAGGGAAGACATATGTAGAGCCAGCGATAAGTGTGATACTTTGGGTAAGTAATTTGAGTACTTGTATTGATTTTTGAGGGGTGTAGAATTCTCATAAGTCGTGAAACAATTTATTGAACCAAGAAGAGATTTAATAAATAGATAATTATAGAGCCTTAGAAATCTCGTAGATCTTATGTAAAGAAGTTGCCTGAACAAAGTACAAAACATTAAACACAATGCAGCATGGCAACACTTATTAGAATACAAATATCTTCGTAGTGCTCCGATGGCACACAGTCAGATGCCTCTTCTCCCTCAGTGGAGAATAACATTGGACTTCAAATGGATGGGGGTGTGTGGTGGGGAGGAGCCAGTTGTTATGCAAATTGACGCTCTGCTCAAAGATCGTGATGCGTGGCAGTTGGGGCTGAAAAATGTCTTCGGGTTTCTATTGCAACCTATAGTAGACCCCTATATGGATCAGCACAACCCCTAAAGGGGCTCTCGTTCTGGGATCATTTTGAAAAAAGACAGTTAAATAAAAAGAGGTACAGAAGAGAGAAGACAGAGAGGGAGAAGAGAGAAAGCTATAAAAGTTGAGGCAAAAGAAAATAATGATAGAAGATACCATAAGGAGAAACAGGAAAGCACAAGATTAGAAGTAAAGACAAGGGGAGATAACACAAAAAATAGGAATTAGAAACAAATTACAGTGGTAAGAACCAAACAGAAAAAAACATTGCAATTCATTATTTAAAGAGGCATCTGGGTCGAGGAAAGGCATCTTGTGACTGACACATATGTACATGAACATTAAACATAATTTTCGTTTGTTCACATATCTAGAAACTACAAGTGAGTATAAGAAGGGTTAAATGCAATAAAGAGAAATACAGTTTAAAGTGACAGCAAGGAGTATATGTCAATCATATGTACAGTACAGTATGTATGTCTTTATTTATATAGCACCATTATTTATATAGCACCATTAATATACATAGCGCTTCACAGTAGTAATTCATGTGACAATCATATAAATAACAAATAATACAAATAACAGAACATGGGAATAAGTGCTTCAGACATAAAAATTAACATTTAGGAAGAGGAGTCCCTGCTCCGAAGAGCTTACAATCTAATTGGTAGGTATGAAGATCTTACAGAAACAGTAGGAGGGCATTCTGGTAAGTGTGTCTGCAAGGGGCCAAGCTTTATGTATCAGGTGTCTAGTATTAGCCACAGAGCTACTCATATACTTTGTTAAGCAGGTGGGTCTTAAAGGTGGATAGAGAGGGTGCTAGTCAGGTATTGAGGGGAAGGGCATTCCAGAGTTGTGGGGCAGTCAGTGAGAAAGGTTTAAGGTGGGAGAGGGCTTTACTGTAGATACAAAGGGAGTAGAGGGAAGACATCCTTGAGTGGAACGCAGCAGGCGGAATGGTGCATAGCGAGAAATTAGGGCTGAAATGTGAGGAGCAGTAGAGTGTAAAACTTTAAAAGTGACAGGTGAGAGGCAGGAAGGCGAGACAGCAGGAGGTTACAGTAATCGAGATGGGAGAGAATGTGGGCCTGTGTCAGAGTTTTAGTGGTGGAGCAACAGAGGAAAGGGCGTATCTTTGTAATATTGCGGAGAAAAAAGCGACAGGTTTTAGATATGTTTTGAATGTGAGAGGAGTCGAATGTGACCCCTAGGCAGTGTGCTTGCACTACTGGGTGTATAGCGGAACTTTTAACAGTAATGTGGAAGGAGGTAGTGGGGCCAGGTTTGGGATGATATGAGGAGCTCTGTTTTTGACATGTTGAGTTTAAGTCGTCGGATGGCCATCTAGGATGATATTGCAGAGAGACATTCAGAAACCTTGGTCTTTATAGCAGAGGAGGGCATTAGTTATTTTAGTGAGGGCTGTTTCAGTGGAGTGGGCAGTGTGGAAGCCAGAGTGTAGAGTGTCTAAGAGAGAATAGATGGTGAGAAAATAGAGCAAGCGAGAGAATACAAGATGTTCAAGGAGTTTAGAGGCAAAAGGCATGAGGAAGACAGGTCGATATTTACAAACACAGGTAGGGTCAAGCTTGCTGTTTTTGAATAATGGTATGACTGTTGCATGTTTGAAGGAGGAGGGAAAGAAGGTTCCCGAGAAGAGGGAGGAGTTAAAAATCTGTGTGAGCGTAGGGATTATAGTAGGAGCAAGAGGTTTTAGGAGATGGGAGGGAATGGGGTCAAGAGGGCAACTGGTAGAGGGAGAAGAGTTAGAAAGCGGTGTAGGGTGGGAGGGGATGATCTGATGTATGCATTCCACCTTTTCCTTAAAAAGTCAGCAAAGTCCAGAGGTGAAATGGAGAATGGAGAAAAGGCAGCTGAGGGTGGTCTGAGTAGGGAGTCAAAGACAGAGAACAGTCGGCCCGTGGGTTAGATATGTGCATGTTGATTAGTGAAGAAAAGTAGGTTTGTTTAGCATCAGAGAGGGCAGAGTTGAAATAGGATAGCATAAATTTGTAGTGAAGGAAGTCTGCAAGAGTGTGAGATTTTCTCCAGAGGTATTCAGAGGAACGAGGGCAGGAGTGCAGCATGCGCGTGTGGGAATTTAGCCAGGGTCTGGGGTTAGAAGGGCGAGGACGGCAGAGAGAAAGCGGGGCATGTAGATCAAGAGAGGAAGACAGGGCAGATTTGTAGTTCCTGACCAGGTTGTCAGGGTCTGGAGCAGGGCTGAGAGAAAGGGAGGAGTGTAAAGTGGAATAAAAAACTGGTAGGTTAATAGAGCGCAGGTCTCTGCAGGAATGAGGTGTGGAGGGAGTTGGAGAAGTGAAAGAGAGAAAATGAGTGCTGAGTTTTTTAGTGAAAACCAGGTCTAGGTAGTGGCCATCCCTTGTGGGTGCTGGCTGCAGTCCACTGTTGAACGCCAAATGAAGAGGTTAGAGAGAAAGTGTGAATGCCTAGGGAGAGAGTGGTCATCAATTTACAGTATACAGTATATCGCCACAATAAAAAAACCACGGAAGCACCAATCTACTGTACAAAAACTGTACTGTATAGCCTATACTTTAGCTTATCTTTGTTATTAATAAACCTGCATGCATGTGTAGTGTTAAAAGACAATCATTATTTGTCACTAAGATATTATTTTAATAGGAAATAGGGTTTTCCCTTTAAGCAAATATTAATACAATATGCTGTTTTAATTTGATTGTGTGATCGTAGGTTTTTTGATTGATATAAGAATAATAATGTTATCATTCTAAAACCACATGGTTTACAAGGTCACCTAGGACTAGGGCTAGAACAGAGAGCGGGTGGCAGAGGCTTGCGAGTAATGAAGACGGGAGCGAGTCGGAGCACCCACCCTGCTCTCATATCACACTGTGACAGGGAAGGGAGGAGGGGTGTCTGTCTGTGTACTGTATGTATGTGTGTGGGTAAGTGTCTGTGTCACAGTGTGTGTCTGTAAGCGTGTAACAGGCATTCACTGAGTCGCTGATGGTAGCCAAATTGTGCCATCCCTCTTGAATCAAAATGCTGGCTCCTAAAAATTCTATTCCTCCTAAGTATTTTATATTTTTGTACACCCCTACCTTAGTACCTTAGTTTACCAAGTCATCTTTGTTTAACAACGTCAACACTTAGAACCATTGCTCCCTTCTTCAGAGCCATGTTAAGAATTTGTGGAGCCCTGGGTTAAGCGTAAATTGGGGCTTACCCACAAAAGTCCAATTGAAATACAAATACAGTATGTTTTTATTGAGCAACATTCAAAACTTTTATTGAAATTCTTCAAATATTACTACTAGCAAACATTTTATTTATCTACATGTCTCTGTTTTTTTTGTACAGTCACAAATAACATAATTAAATTCGATTTTATGAAGTACAGTATATCTGATTCGATTGTCAGCAAGGAAAGAGCATTCAATGTAGGTTGAAGCTTGCAACTGCGGAGCTCATTCTTATTAAGTTTCACCTTTGAAAAAGATCTTTCGCCTTTGCAGTTTGTGGTCGTCATTAATAGGAAAATTCGTAAAGGAATTACAATGTTAGGAAATGTTGACTCCAGTTTGACATGCGGTAATACTGTAGCTTTTTGCTGTGCGTTATTATATATTTCGGACAAATCAATTAAACTGCCTTTTACATAAAATTATCGCTGAAAAAAAGGTTTAAAAAAAGTTAGACCAATATACTATTGTAATAACACCACTGTAATCCTTGGAGGGTCCATGCTGGTAAGCCAATTATTAGCACCCTCACAAGGCATGGCCAATGCTTAAAACACATGTAATGATATTGTCACTTTTAGTTTTCCTAAACCAACCAACAAATACCGTATTTCCTCCATTCTAAGATGCAATTTTCCCCACATTTTACCATTTCTGAAATCGGGATGCGTCTTACAATCAATATCATTGGAAGACTGGTATGGTTCCTGTACAAATATGGCCACTAATGCGAGTCAACTGAGGATCACGTGATCTCCTACGTTGCGGAATGACGTTCCTAGAATGTGATGCTGCCAATCCTAGCGCACCACCCGTAGTGCTAACAGGAGGTTGCTGTTGATTTTCTCTACATTAAATTTTCTGTAGTGTTTATTTTTCCCCTGAAAATTTTTATTAAATCAATGGTGCATCTTAGAATTGAAGCAATACAGTAAATGAATGGTGTGGTCATGCAACCCTCAAATTCTTAATATTAGGCAAAATGGAAAAGTTTGGATGTAGTTGGTACTTAACATTTTTTATAAAACGGAAAACCTGAAATCAGTAAATAAATACTCAAGGTTCCTCTACATTTGATTTCTGTGACGAGCTGGGACATACCTGTACTGTTCAAATAGCTTATGATGGAGTGCACTGATGAATTGTAGTACATAGATTTTGACATCAAAACATAACCATCAGTATTTATGTGGGTTTTTCAAATGAACTTTATATTGTTTCAGGGTTGGCCGAGCTGGGTACAATGTGTGACCCATATCGAAGCTGTTCTATAAGTGAAGAAAATGGGTTAGGAGCAGCATTCACCATAGCACATGAAGTGGGACATGTGTAAGTACAGTATGTATGACATGCTGAAAATGTTGATATGGTTTTTATTTTCTTGCCATATTTCTATGACTAAAGAGAAAACAGTTGCATTCAAAAATGAGAATGTTCTTGATAGCGAGTAATTGCATTTAATACCATATCATTACATTTTTATTTAGATACAATAAGAAATGCCACAATTTTTGCTACTTGCCTAGATTTCACCTAGATATTGGGCTATATGATAATAGATTCTACAATTTGGAACTACACCACCATGAAAAAAAAAATACTTAACCGTATTAATAATAAACTAGCACTGCCTGTGAACTTGTGTGGGATGTAACACACATGTACCACAAATTATACCAATTTCAGATGAAGGGCCTGTCATTTGTAGACTGTATAAGTGCTTAAGTATATATTGTAATTTGCAAGTTTAGAAGCAATGTATTAGACTCCAGGGCTAGACAATGTAAAGAAAAGGAAGTCAGAGAGTACAGAATAGTAAAAATAAAGCAGGCTATTGCTTTATGTCCTTATAGTGAAAATATTGTTATGTTGTTCTTGATATATGTACACAGCACTAACTCCCAGATGTGCTGACTCATGTCTTTCGTTTGGTTTGGTTGATTGCGTTGTTCAACTACAGTAGAGTTGTTTCAATATAGTTTGTTGTATACTGCTTAATAATTAAAGTATAGTGTAGGTTAGGATTTGGATTTCAGTACAACAAAACATAGCATATTATATGTATTTATTTGTTTAACTTTGATCAACATAGTGTTTCTTTTCTCTCAAGATTTAATATGCCTCATGATGACAGCTTCAAGTGCAAAGAAGCAGGAATAAAAAATCAATTCCATGTGATGGCCCCAACTTTAAATTACAACACAAGTCCATGGACCTGGTCTAAATGCAGTCAGAAATATATCACTGAGTTTCTTGAGTAAGTTTTGTAATGTCTTTTGCATTATCTGTTTTTCGTACTTAGGTGAATGAAAACAATAAATATATATAAGTTAAAAGCAGCAATCTAGCCTAAAAATGTTTTCCTTTGATCTTCTTACATAATTGGAATAGGGGAGGCCCCCGAAGCTAAACTGTGATATTTTCAGCTAAGGGGAACTCCCCAATACCCCCTTGCATTACAGAAATAATTACCTTGTTAGTTACTGGTGCTGGGGCTCAAACTGGGGAAACATTGTCTATTTTACAGCATCTGTGGGCCAATAGGAAGCTGCAACGTCATTGGTTTTGGCTTCCTATTGGACAAACAGCATTAGCCATTTTGGATTCACAGACACAGACACAGACAAAAGTAGTAGGTAGGTTCAGTGGAGCCGCCTTGGTTCCAATCATGTACATTTTGTGACGGCATTGCCGCTTTAAATTATTTACCAATGTAATTTACTTCCTTGAACAATTATGGTTATCTTAAAACTTTGTTTTAAAACTGTTTTATGATAAAGATTTCAAATTCCAATCATTTTTATATACCCTATTTTCACCACCCATGGTTCATTTAACCGAATTGTGCATTCTTTGTGAGAATATCATTAAAAGTGCTATACCATTTTTATATTTGTCTCATTCACAAACCATTAATTACCAGAATTAATCTATTTGGTATATAAATGTAGCCATGTGTGCAATGGTGAGTGGTAACATGATAAATGCTTCGCCAAATTGAATTTACGTAATAAAATAATTTTAAAAATATTATAGCATGCATGAAGAATTAGAATACTCATTGTATATATTTATTTTGAGAATATCTGTGTGGTTTAGTCTACCGACAGGTTTCATTATTACTGTAATTATCGTTTCTGGTCTTGGCCTACAACGTGTTTGAAACATTTGTATTTTTATACACATGATGATGCAAATCCAATTTACATTACTTTTACGTACTATCACTCAGAAATAGGGATTAAGTACATAGATCACATAGCCATGAAGCCATGTGGAACCCCTATTCAAAATCAAGCTACTGTATAACAATGTTGCGTAGCATAGATAATTACTGCAACATACATTCTGTTTCATTACTTATAGGGACTTTGTAAGTTACCTAAAAGTGTTCATGTATTGTGTAACATTCCTGCCAAATTAAAACAGAGGAAAAATTCTATCACAGAAAGCGTAGCTACATCTATGGTTAAGAGGAGCATTTTATGGAGGAAAAACTGTTCATTCCAGCTCCGTGGGGTCCCTGAGATACATATCTCGGAAGGTGACTTGATTCTTCATGCAGGTTTAAAAGTCCCGTTTCACGTGGGCCAATAGGAAGTCGAGACGGATGACTTTGTGGCTTCCTTTTGGCCGCTTGACACAGAACCTTTAACTGCAATATTATTTACCCTGGAGGCCACGTTCGGAGTATGTAGCTCAGGGAGCAGAGGGTCTCTCTGAGGTAAAGGTAATGTGGTAAAGCTCTGGAGACACCCTACTTCAAACCTATTACAAAATAATAAAACAAGCAACAGAAGAAAAAAAACTTAGCGGAACCATGCTTTTAGAGTAGCAATCCCAGCTGCTTTTAAAAAAAAAATATTATTATTTTTTGTTTACATGATTCCAACCAAGGGGTTTTCGAAACCAGTGAACTATTAAGATCAGTACTTAAAAACAGCACACTGATCTTAATGATTTGTTATCAACATTGATGTTGTTGATAAGGAGTTCTGTAGAGTTCTACATAGCCTCATAGACAATGATCAAAGGGAAGTACCACACTCCCTTTTAGTCAGTGTGGGAACAGGCCAGAAGAAGGGCTTAGACCCCGAATGTTGTCCCCCTTGTTATCAGTATTTACATGTATTTTTATTTTTCGGTTACTAACACCTTATATTTTTTTGTAAATATATTTTTTGTTATTTACCACCTAAAATACTTATATGGAAAATGCTGTTGCACTTCTAAATAAGACTTTTTGTTTTATAAAACATCAATATACTGTAGCTATAAGTGTTGTGATTCTAAAAGTGTGTATATCTGTATATATATATATATATATATATATAAAACGGTATCGTCTATTAATTTTTTATATACTGCACCGACACACTTTATTCGAGCAAATACCCAGTATGTACCTGGCAGATACCTGGAATGCGCCGCTCCTCACCTCTGACAAGCCCCGTTGCGTTTGCCTTCCCAGCCTGGGTTCATGCCTGGCTGACGGGTGGCTGATCTGTTAAATGATAATGATTAGGATTTAATAGGCTGCAATGCTTCGCGTGTCTACCAGATGGCATAAATTCATGAATTGTAATGCAGTATATATATATATACTGTGCAGTATTGCAGCCAGGGGGAATAAAATGCTTCAATCCCTGCCTGGAAAATACCTCAATGCACTCGGGCAGAAAACAGTCACAAACCTCAATACACCCGGGTATACCCGAATTCGTGGGACTAGCCGAGCTCGAATAAAGTGTGTCGCCAGTGTATATATATATATATGTATGTATATATACAGTGGTTGACAAATCACCAAAAAATCTACTCGCCACACAAAAAAATCTACTCGCCACCTAGTACCAAACGTGTGCTGCTTGGGTCAATATTTACTCGCCCGGGGATTAAATCCACTCGCCCGGGGCGAGCAAATGTATAGGTTTGTCGAACACTGCATATATATATATATATACATGTAGAGGTATCAGTACCGTGTTAGCCGAGCTTCAATAATCAAAAAATAAATAGATGATACCGTTCTGTGGCTAACGAAATGTTTTTATTTGTGCGAGCTTTCGAGATACACTGAAGAAGAGATCAGTGTATCTCGAAAGCTCGCACAAATAAAAGCATTTCGTTAGCCACAGAACGGTATCATCTATTTATTTTTTGATTATATATATATATATATACATAGATATACATATACATATATACAGTGTTCGACAATTATATACATTTACTCGCCCGGGGCGGGTGGATTTAACCCCCGGGCGAGTAAATATTGGCCCAAGCAGCACACATGTGTTTTTTAAATATCCCGCGCTCGCGCTGCTGCTTTTCCCGCGCTCGCGCTGGAGAAAAAAAAAATAAGCCGGAGGCGGGCTCATGTTGTTGGGGGAGATTACCCCGCCTCCGGCTCTCTGAGCAGTGGCCTTCCTCCTCAGCGCTTCCACTCCTCCCCCTTCCGGCAGCCAGCCCTTCCACGCCTGTCTGCCTCAAGCCCCTGCGGGGCCATCTGTCGCCCCCCCCCTCCCTCCCATCGGGCCATCTGTCGCCCCCCCCTCCCTCCCATCGGGCCATCTGTAGCCCCCCCCCTCCCTCCCATCGGGCCATCTGTCACCCCCCCTCCCACCCATCGGGCCATCCCCCCCCCTCCCACCCATTGGGCCATCCTCCCCCCCCTCCCATCGGGCCATCCTCCCCCCCCCTCCCACCCATTGGGCCATCCTCCCCCCCCTCCCATCGGGCCATCCTCCCCCCCCCCTCCCACCCATCGGGCCATCCTCCCCCCCCTCCCATCGGGCCATCCGCCCCCCCCCTCCCATCAGGCCATCCGCCCCCCCTCGTATCGGGCCATCCCCCCCCCTCCCATCGGGCAATCCATCAGCCCTGCTCTTCTCCTGCTCTGATGGCCAGCTCAGCTGTTAGCAGGGGAAATCCCCTAACCGGAGCTACTCCCTGCTCTAAGCAGGGGAAATCCCCTCACCGGAGCTACTCCCTTCTCTAAGCAGGGGAAATCCCCTAACCGGAGCTACTCCCTGCTTTAAGCAGGGGAAATTCCTCACCCGGTGCTGCCCCCGCTGCCATGTGCGACCCCTCCTGCCGTGTGGGGGCCCCACTGCCGTGCAGGTGAGTGTTTGTGTGTGTGTGTGTGTGTGTGTGTGAGTGACAGACTGTGTGTGTGTGTGTGTGTGTGTGTGTGTGTGTGTGTGTGTGTGTGTGTGTGTTTGAGTGAGAGTGAGTGTCTGTGTGTCTGTGAGTGTGTCACCCCCTCTCTCTCTCTCTCCCTCTCCCTTTGTCTCCCTCTCCCTGTGTCACCCTCTCCCTCTCCCTGTGTCACTCTCCCTCTCCCTGTGTCACCCTCTCCCTCTCCCTGTGTCACTCTCCCTCTCCCTGTGTCACCCACCCTCTCCCTGTGTCACCCACCCTCTCCCTGTGTCACCCACCCTCTCCCTGTGTACCCACCCTCTCCCTGTGTCACCTACCCTCTCCCTCTCCCTGTGTCACCCTCCCTCTCCCTGTGTCACCCTCCCTCTCCCTGTGTCACCCTCCCTCTCCCTGTGTCACCCTCTCCCTCTCCCTGTGTCACCCTCCCTCTCCGTGTCACCCACCCTCTCCCTGTGTCACCCACCCTATACCTGTGTCACCCACCCTCTCCCTGTGTACCCACCCTCTCCTTGTGTCACCTACCCTCTCCCTCTCCCTGTGTCACTCCCCCTCTCCCTGTGTCACTCTCCCCCTCTCCCTGTGTCACTCTCCCCCTCTCCCTGTGTCACTCTCCCCCTCTCCCTGTGTCACCCTCCCCCTCTCCCTGTGTCACCCTCCCCCTCTCCCTGTCACCCTCCCCCTCTCCCTGTCACCCTCCCCCTCTCCCTGTCACCCTCGCCCTCTCCCTGTGTCACCCTCCCTCTCTCCCTGTGTCACCCTCCCTCTCTCCCTGTGTCACCCTCCCTCTCCCTGTGTCACCCACCCTCTCCCTGTGTCACCCACCCTCTCCCTGTGTCACCCACCCTCTCCCTGTGTCACCCTCCCTCTCCCTGTGTCACCCTCCCTCTCCCTGTGTCACCCTCCCTCTCCCTGTGTCACCCTCCCTCTCCCTGTGTCACCCTCCCTCTCCCTGTGTCACCCTCTCCCTCTCCCTGTGTCACCCTCTCCCTCTCCCTGTGTCACCCTCTCCCTCTCCCTGTGTTACCCTCTCACCCTCTCCCTGTGTCACCCTCTCCCTGTGTCACCCTCTCCCTGTGTCACCCTCTCCCTGTGTCACCCTGTCCCGCTCCCTGTCACCCTCCCTCTCCGTGTCACCCTCTCCCTGTGTGACCCACCCTCTCCGTCTCCCTGTGTCACCCTCTCCCTGTGTCGCCCTCTCCCTCTCTCTGTCACCCTCTCCCTCTCTCTGTCACCCTCTCCCTCTCTCTCTCTCTGTCTCCCTCTCCCTCCTCTGTCTCCCTCTCTCTGTCTCCCTCTCCCTCTCTCTGTCTCCCTCTCCCTCCTCTGTCGCACTCTCTTCTTCGCTCTCTCTGTCGCACTCTCTCTTTGTCTCTCATTCTCTCAGTGTGTGTCTCTCATACTCTCTTTCTCTGTGTGTCTCTCTTTCTCCGTGTGTCTCTCTTTCTCTCTCTTTCTCTGTGTGTCTCTCTTTCTCTCTCTTTCTCTGTGTGTCTCTCTTTCTCTCTCTTTCTCTGTGTGTCTCTCTTTCTCTCTCTGTGTGTGTGTGGGTGTGCCGCTCTCTGTGTGTGTGTGTGTCTGTCTGTCTGTCTCTCTCTGTCTGTCTCTCTCTGTGAAGCGCCGACGTCCAGACACTGGTTAAGGGGTTCAGGAAACTAGTCATTCACATCTGGCTTTTATTTCTAGATCCGACATTGACACACACACATACACACGTCTAATTGTAGTATAATGTAATACAATAAATACATTTATGTCAAAAATGAATGTTGTTCTGACTAGGAATTTATTAAATGTATTTTATTTATATATTTTATTTTAAAGCGGGGTTGGGGGCGGGACTAGGGGCGGAGTTGGGGTCGGGACTAGGGGCGGAGTTGGGGGCGGGACTAGGTGGCGAGTAGATTTTTTGGTTGGGCGAGTAGATTTTTGGGTGATTTGTCGAACACTGCATATATATATACATATATATACATATACATATATATATATACACATATATATATATATATACTGTACATATATATATATATATATATATATATATATATATATATATATATACAGTGTTCGACAAACCTATACATTTGCTCGCCCCGGGCGAGTGGATTTAACCCCCGGGCGAGTAAATATTGACCCAAGCAGCACACGTTTGGTACTAGGTGGCGAGTAGATTTTTTTGTGTGGCGAGTAGATTTTTTGGTGATTTGTCAACCACTTTATATATGTATATACAGTTAGGTCCGGAAATAATTGGACACTGATACAAGTTTTGTTATTTCAGCTGTGTACCAAAATAAATTCAACTTACAGTTAAATAATGAATATGGCCCTAAAGTGCAGTCTATCAACTTTAATTTGAGGGTATTCACGTCCAAATTGGAGAAAGGGTTTAGGAATTACATCTCTTTAATATGTAGCCCCTTCTTTTTCAAGGGACCAAAAGTAATTGGACAATTCACTCAAAAGCTGTTTCATGTGCAGGTGTGGGCTATTTATTTGTTATTTTATCATCAATTAAGCAGGTAAAAGGTCTAGAGTTTATTCCAGGTGTGGTATTCGCATTTGGAAGCTGTTGCTGTGAACCCACAACATGCGGTCAAAAGAGCTCTCAATGCAAGTGAAAAAGGGCATCCTTAGGCTGCAACAAAAGAAGAAAATCCATCAGAGAGATAGCAGGAACATTAGGAGTGGCCAAATCAACAGTTTGGTACATTCAGAGAAAAAAAGAACACTTTGGTAAACTCTGCAACACAAAATGGCCTGGACGTCCACAGAAGACATCAGTGGTGGATGATCGTAGGATCCTTTCCATGGTAAAGAAAAACCCCTTCACAACATCCAGCCAATTGAAGAGCACTCTCCAGGAGGTAGGCATATCATTATCCAAGTCTACCATAAAGATAAGACTTCACGAGAGCAAATACAGAGGTTTCACCACAAGGTGCAAACCATTCATAAGCCTCAAGAATATAAAGACCAGATTAGACTTTGCCATACAATAACTAAAAAAGCCAGACCAGTTCTGGAACAGCATTCTTTGGACAGATGAAACTAAGATCAACCTGTACCAGAATGATGGGAAGAAAAAAGTATGGAGAAGGCTTGGAACAGCTCATGATCCGAAGCATACCACATCATATTTAAACACGGTGGAGGCAATGTGATTGCATTGGCATGCTTGACTTACAATGGCACTGGGTCACTAGTGTTTATTGATGATGTGACAGAAGACAAAAGCAGCCGGATGAATTCTGAAGTGTATAGGGATATATTGTCTGCTCAGATTCAGCCAAATTCAGCGAAGTTGATTGGACGGCGCTTCACTTTACAGATGGACAATGATCCAAAACATACTGCTAAAGCAACCCAGGAGTTTCTTAAGGCAAAGTTGTGGAATATTCTGCAATGGCCAAGTCAATCTCCTGATCTCAACCCGATCGAGCATGCAGTTCACTTGCTGAAGACAAAACTTAAGGCAGAAAGACCCATGAACAAACAACAACTGAAGACAGCTGCAGTAAAGGCCTGGCAAAGCATCACAAATGAGGAAACCCAGTGTTTGGTGATGTCCATACGTTCCAGACTTCAAGCAGTCATTGCCTGCAAAGGATTCTCGGCAAAGTATTAAAAATTAACATTTTATTTATGATTGTGTTAATTTGTCCAATTACATTTGAGCCCCTGAAATAATGGGACTATGCATGAAAATGGTTGCAATTCCTAAACATTTCATACAATATTTTTGTTCAACCCCTTGAATTAAAGCGGAAAGTCTGTTCTTCTATTGCATCTCCGTTATTTAATTTCAAATCCATTGTGGTGGCGTACAGAGCCAAAATTATGAAAATTGTGTCAGTGTCCAATTATTTCCGGACCTAACTGTATGTATAGCCCTGTGTAAATTTGAGGTTATATGTCTTTCTCCTCCTGTGCAATAATCCCTGTTAAAGGCCAGGTTTGTTAGGAGTAATCATGGGGTTTGCCCTCACTTTATATGCTTTGTATTATTTAGTGAAATAAGTGACATCAGGCTCTGTGTGCACTAACAGTGACACGGGGGTGGTGCCTACTGAAGCTATATAATATGCAGCACTTCCTGAACTTAGTGTGTGTGCCTCACCATCTGAGTGAGGTGAGTCTATCCAGCAACCTGTCAGGGCTCTGGCAGTGTTTGTGGCCCTCCCTTCAGGGTGTGGTGTGGAAGACTATACCTCTTACTTCTTTAGGGAGTAGGGGAAGAGTTAGACCTGCTTTCAGGGCCCTTGCCTGGGAGTGTAAGATCAGGGACTTCCTTTGGGTTGGCAACCTGAGATGAGTGGCTAGACGGCCAGCCACTATGATGGGCGGCTGTCCCATGTCTGCTGTTAATGAAGGATGGCAAAGAGAAAGAACGCTTCTGTCCTGATTGTGGAGTCACTTGGGAAGAAGGTGCACATAGAGGTTCTCTTTCAGAGACTCCTCCCTACTACGCTGGGGGTCTGGAAGAGATGGAGGCGCTGTACCATGAGTGAGTATTACTCAGCATTACCTCATAAGCTAGTCCTGATGCCATTCCCCTTAATACCATCAAGCGGGAGACTCAGGAGTCCTGTAAGCCAGAGGAGCTGCTGAGAGAGGCAACAGGACAGGCTTTCAGCTAGGCGAATTGATGTAGGAACATGTATGCTTCCAGGAAAGTGCTGCAGAGTGGAAGGGAGCCTAGGGGTAGTCAGGGGTAAATTGTCTGCTCGCAAAGCACACCCTAGATGCCCCTGATTGGTGTGATATAGTTTTGGAGACAAGGCTATTGCTTGGGTCACCTGGAGGAGGGTAGTTGTTTGATGCCTAGGGTGTAGCCTGTTAACTTGGTCAGGAACTCCTGGTATGATTCAACACTATGTATAACCGACAATAGGTGACATGTTAAGTACAGTGGGGCTGATCCTAGGTACTTCCAGCCAGTAACCAGATTGTACACCACAGAGCACTTACACTGGACTGATATCGTCTGCAGCATACAGAGAAAGAGTTTAGCCTAGCCTGAGGTAGTGCATTACAACTGAGGCATATACACTTGAGATACATATAGATGTGCACGCTTGCTTACTTTATTGCATTAGCATGGCGGCCGCCCAGCAGAGGAGCACCATGTGCGATTTCAGCAAAGAAGTAAAGATGGCGACTATATGTGATGGGGTCCCGCGCGGGGCAGAGAGCCCAAAATCGCGGTTCGCGCCAAAGATGAAAGGCGCACATGCTGTGTGGACAGCGGAGGAAGCGTGTGCAGAGACGCCTATACTGAGTAGGCTGTGGAATGGCACGAAAGCTGTGGCTGCACTCTTTCAGTCCTGTTTGAATTCCCTGAGTGTTTCAGAACAGGAGATCAGTGAGGACATTGCAATTACATGTGAAATGTCAGATGACGTATCTGAGTGCCAGTCGGTGATTACCGCGCAAGTCAAAGCTGTGGTGAGTGTGGATTGCAGAGTAATCCAAGATGGCGGTTCCCGCCACCCTGGGAAACCGCGTGGGCAGTGTGCAGAGAGAAATTCTGCAGGGACTTGGCCGGGTAGTGGCGCGAAAGCTGTGGCTGCACCCCTCTATACTGTGATAGGCTCAGAGCCGATTCTGGGTCATGACATGCAGCTGTGGGACCCTCCTCTAATCTCCACCAGAGGGAGGGGTCCCTGCACCCACCAATGGAAAGCTGATTTGAAAGCTGAGGTGAAGCATGTGAGTTTCCTATCCTTCAGTTGCGAGGAGCTGGCGAGCAAGAAAGACTGTTGTGTCGTGTGTCTCCCTTACCCAGCGCAACTACTAACTGTGCCATGGCGGACTTTGCTATACACCCTTACCAACTCCCAGGAGGCTTCCTGGTTGTGAAGACGGGTGATCGAGAAATTCTCCGGTGTCTATGCATGCAGTGTCGACTACCGGGCGGAGAAGCCAGTATGACGGCGAGATGCCCTCAATGCGGCATACACTACTTGTGGGCCGTGGAGCCATTCGTACCTGGGCACGCAGAGGCGGGAGGAACAACAGCCATGCTGATGGCAGTAGAACTGCCAAAGATCAAGACAGGGAAGAGAGATCCCGGAGAATGGGGATCACTCCTGATGGTAGCACCGGAGAAAGAGGGCGTAGAGGCCTGTGACCGTAGCGGGAAACCAGAGCCTCAATGTCGGTCCCCTGCGGAGGTACCCTTACCCTAATTGGCATCATCCTCGTCGGACGACGATCATGGGATGCGCCTACCGGCAGACCACTGCAGCGGTGCTGTGGAAGAAGAGCGGCTTACCTGTGATTTGGGCCTGTTACAGATCGACATCCCTCGCAAACAAGCGCTGGTGCGACCGGAGCAGCGGAAGAGTCCCATGGCCGTGGCGACTTCCAGTGCAGCAGAGGGACATCCGGAGATGGGACCGGAGGAAGAGGAGACCATTGTAAGCCGGCGGAGTGATGAGGAACCTCCTTACTCCCCACAGGCTCCAAAGGAGGCGGCCGTAGTGAAGGCCCCGACCAAGGCCCAAGCGGAGCCGAGTAGCGTTGCAGGACATCTGGTGCCAGATGTCGAAATAGAGGAGGAAGTTCTGGGGTGGGACGACTCCACTCAAGATGGCGCCACCTCGAGAGAAGAAGATGACGTCACTTCCGGGTTTAGCAGCGGAACCGACCGGAGCATCCGACAGCGGCGATGAGCAGCAACCGTCTAGTACAGCAGGATGAACATAAATATCGTCAGGCTATGCGAGGTCGTGGAGGATAGCGGGTTGGTAATTCTGCTACCCCAAAAGCCACAACGGGTCGTGGCATCGCCAAGCTGCTGATTTACCTGCCAAAGCGTAAGAACACTTCCCCATTCCCCTTGCCCAGTGCCAAGGCCAATGCCCCCTGCCCCTATCCCTACCATGTCACCTTTTGGGGTCACGTTCGAGCCAAGTGTGGTCTGGGGAGTCACGGGTACATCTGAGGAGCGGCCTGTGTCGGCCATGGACTGGGGGGACTGTAATCCTTCGGATGAGGGATCAGGAAGGAGGTAGTACCATATGTGAAACCACCCAAGATGAATCCTACTATCTACACCCACATTGTTAGAGGGATGCCTAAGCGTTATGGGGCTTCTACACATTCTAGTATCACATCTGGGGTCTCTTCAGGAGGGGACTCAGAAGGGCATGAGACTGCCCTGGTACTGCGAAACCAATTGCGGAATCATAGCACCAAGTGGTGGGCTCCGTTATATGAGGTTACTCAGAATGGTTGGACCGCACTAGATTCATCCTGATGCGAGGAGATGTGATTGATCACTGGTGGGATGTGGGGGTGTACTCGGCTGAGGAAGGCCAAGAGGAGCTGTGAGGAGGTGGGATGAGATCCAGAGGGGATAGTCACACCAAAAGGGTCCTCCATATTGTATTATGTCATTGCCCCTGAAGAACTACTGTCCTGGGTACTGCCAGGTAAAGCAGGGAATAAAAAGCTGATGAGAGTAAGCAGGGCTGAGAGAGTCATAGTGGCTAGATATAAGCAGTCTCATGGCTTTGAGTATCCATATGTTCCAGAGCCCATAATGCAGGAAATTGAGGACAATCGGGATACCTGGTTAAGGGAAGCGGTGGAGAACTATCTTAAGTCCAAGTCTAGCCGTTCTGAGTACCGCACAGAGGAAAGGATATGTTATCTCATGCGTATTTGAAGTGTAGGCCGGAACACTTACAAGCACAAGTTAGAATACAGACCAGAGAGTGGGCTGCCTAGATCATATTGTATCACCATTATCGATCACAACGGGCGAGAGGCTAAGAAACCTGATCCCAGGCACTATTACTGCGTGGATTCTCCTAGGGAGTAGTCCTAGAGATGGGAGGGTAAAATTAATATGCTCTGTATTACAGTAATGCACTTGTGTTGTATCTGTATTGTTGTATTAATGTAATTTTTGTATTGTTATGTTGCAGGTTGTCTTTTTGAAGGAAGACCCAGCAAATTTAGAACCAAGTGGGGACCATTGGATCCACCAGAGGGAGATTGTAGCCCTATGTAATTTTGGGGTTACATGTCTTTCTCCTCCTGTGCAATAATACCTGTTAAAGGCCAGGTTTGCCAGGAGTAATCATGGGGTTTGCCCTCACTTCATATGCTGTGTATTATTTAGTGAAGAAAGTGACCTCAGGCTCTGTGTCCACTAACAGTGACACGGGGGTGGTGCCTACTGAAGCTATATAATACGCAGCACTTCCTGAATTTAGTGTGTGTGCCTCACCATCTGAGTGAGGTGAGTCTATCCAGCAACCTGTCAGGGCTCTGGCAGTGTTTGTGGCCCTCCCTTCAGGCAGTGGTGTGGAAGACTATACCTCTTACTTCATTAGGGAGTAAGGGAAGAGCTAGACCTGCTTTCAGTGCCCTTGACTGGGAGTGTATGGTCAGGGACTTCCTTTGGGTTGGCAACCTGAGGATGTGTGGCTAGACGACCAGCCAAAATGATGGGCGGCTGTCCATGTCTGCTGTTAATGAAGGATGGCAAAGAGAAAGAACGCTTCTGTCCTGATTGTGGAGTCACTTGGGAAGAAGGTGCACATAGAGGTTCTCTTTCAGAGACTCCTCCCTACTACGCTGTGGGTCTGGAGGAGATGGAGGCGCTGTACCATGAGTGAGTATAACTCAGGATTACCTCATAAGCTAGTCCTGATGCCATTCCCCTTAATACCATCAAGCGGGAGACTCAGGAGTCCTGTAAGCCAGCAGGTGCACCACACTATAGCCATGTGTAACCAGAGTAGTATTTCCCTAGGGGGCCCTATCTGCGATTGGGGGGTTGGGGGGGGGGAGAAACCTGTTATATATATATATATTTATATTTATATATATATATATATATATATATATATATATATATATATATATATATATATATATATATATATACTGTAAATATTCCTGTATATTCATTTGCATGTCTTAGACAGGTCTGCAACCCTGTCTTTCACCATTATCACCCAGCAAACAGCACTTCCACTGCAGCAAGGGATTCTGGGAAATGACATGCAAATGAGCACACAGTGCCACTTTTTATCTCATGCTCACATTACATGAGCAACCCTTAGCCAATGCATGCTGCTTTAAACACAGCTTTTAAGCATGGACTTGGGAAATGCAAAGTCAGTTAACCCACTCACAGACATGTTTCAACCTTTCAAGTGCTGTTTGCTGGGTGATAATGGTGAAAGACAGGATTGCAGACCTGTCTAAGACATGCAAATGAATATACAGGAATATTTACAGTTGCTTTATGCTTTACTGTGGAGGGTTTTAGTCACTTTTTTTACCCACCATAACCTTAATAGTGGTGGTATATATATATATATATATATATATATATATATATATGTATATATATATGTATATGTATATGTATATGTATATGTATATGTATATGTATATATATATATATATATATATATATATATATATATATATATATATATATATAAAAATACATATACCTATATGTGTATAGGTATATACACTGTTTTAATGAAAATTGTCCATACTTCTGTTCATATTTTTCTTTGTGTATCACATTAGACTATATGCAGTTACATTCTGGTATAGCGGTTAACACTTTTGTATGACTTATTATATGAGAATAACTTTCTAAAATAAGATTTTAACTTATAAATCTTTTTAGAGTCTTATTTTGGATTTGGAGTGCTGGGGACCATACTACATAAACTATATTATTCCCTTGAAGGACTTTGTTAGGGGTCCTTCAGTTCCCTGTGCATCTTTAAATATAGTGATTATTTCGCAATTAGCGGTTGTAGTGCTGTCTGACCATCTACAGTATACTGTAGTTATAGGAACAAATGACCATTAACAGTCAAATGATTGTATTGTACATTTATGAATTTTAGGTGAATGGTTACTGTACATATAGCCAACTTTGGGTTATCTTGAAAAAAAAATATCATTATCAAGCTCAAAAAGGCCTCTCTTCTTTCTGGCTCCTACTGTATTAGCACATGTGGGATTTTTTCCTGACTTGATATATGTACTGTATCACTATTATTGTTTCCTATATTTCTATTTAGCAGAGTGCTCAGTCAAGCTTAATGAGCAATTTCAACTGTCATCTGAACAAATAACCACTTTGGGGTCTGCCAGAAAATATTTAATACGAGAGAAGTACTGTAGTAGGATTTTATTTCTTTGATACATATGGAGCAATTTTTACACTGCACCATCTCTACTGTGCCCCCCTCATCACCTCACTTGCAATTGATTCGTCCGTGCACTGTTCTCCCCTTCTAAAACTTTACACTGGTCCGCAGTTATCTTAGACCCTTAGATTCAGGGCAACCTGCCAATGAGACTGATTGTGGGTGGGCTTGTACTACCCACCACCTGTCTTCAGGAGGATAGTACCCATTTTGGTTGTTATATATCACTAGCATCATTACTCATACGGATACCTTTGGAAGGTGGTTTTGGCAATATTAAACCCGTTTTTCCTGGCATAGAGCGCTTTTGCCAATTTCTCTATCTCAGACCCAAACTAAGGCTTACTAACACAGGCTCATACTAACTCAGAATAACTAACATTGATTAAAGTAGGAAAACTCCTTGCACTACATTTATCTTAGTTCTAGGGTTAAAGCATGGGGTTCTGGAGCTGAATAGGGTTAATTTCAGCTCCGGGTACCCCTTGCTATCAGAGATACTAACCTCCGTAAGAGGTGCCGGTATCGGTCTTCAGTTTAAAGCCCCCAGTCACGCGTGCCAATAGGACCTGCAAGAGATGATTTCACAGCTTCCTATTGGCCCACGGGACATTTAATCAGCCATTATGTTCCCCACACACAGCCCCGCCGGAGAAGCTACTGGCACTCCCTACGGAAGTAAGTATCTCGGGATGCACGGGGTCCCTGGAGTTGAAATTAACACAGTTCAGCTCTGTAGACCTCATGCTTCAATCATACACTGGCGACACACTTTATTCGAGCTTGGCTAGTCCCACGAATTCGGGTATACCCGGGTGTATTGAGGTTTGTGACTGTTTTCTGCCCGAGTGCATTGAGGTATTTTCCATGCAGGGATTTAAGCATTTTATTCCCGCTGGCTGCAATACTGCACAGTATATATATATGTACTGCATTACAATTCATGAATTTATGCCATCTGGTAGACACGCGAAGCATTGCAGCCTATTAAATCCTTATCATTATCATTTAACAGATTAGCCGCCCGTCAGCCAGGCATGAACCCAGGCTGGGAAGGCAAACGCAACGGGGCTTGTCAGAGGTGAGGAGCGGCGCATTCCAGGTATCTGCCAGGTACATACTGGGTTTTTGCTCGAATAAAGTGTGTCGGTGCAGTAGAACAACAACACAAATATTTAGTGTAAAGTGTTTTGCTGCTTTGCTCCTTTAAGGCTCTTATGAGCATACAGGCTACAGATTCAAACACACACTGAACACAGAAATCCTCGCTAGGTACCGACTAGCATTAACCCACACTGATACATATTGAAACAAAGGCACACTGCTAAAATGTACTCACCAGTGAGGAAGATTATGGTGGGGCAAAAATAACCCCAGCGAGACTGAATGGAGGAGAGAGGCATGGCACAGCACAGGGCATGCTGATCATTAGAGGAGGATGGAGGCACATTCCTGTAATCACTCCAAGTAAAGGAGATTATGTGAGTCTACCAGACATTCCAAATCCAGCCCCCCATTGTGTCGCTCATAACCATCCTCCAATTTCATTAAGTTGGATAAGTGAGCAAAGTCCTCCTTATTAAAAAGTATATCTACAGCAATCAATAAACATTGATCAGTAGATTTCAGGACTTTTTAATGACACCTCACCTGGAGCACAATATCCACTTCTGGAACAAATGTTTCTGGAGGTCTGAAAGACATATAATAGGCAGAGTAGAGATTAACCAGACGAAAAGGAACCAAAATGGTGCATTGTGCACCATACAGTACATCAATGGACCCCAATTTATTAAAGAATAAAGAATTGTATATATAAAAATAATTTCTCTATGGTCTATATATTCTCTAATTTCTCTATGGTCATGGCAATAGAAAATAATCTCTGCATTGATGAATGCAGCCGAGATATATCACTTTACCGGGCATGAGGAAGATTAGTAAATGTAACTGACTCCATTTCCTTCATCGATGATTGGAAGGTACAGTGTTTATCTATTATAATAACGGCAGCATTTAATAGGAGCTTCTGTATAAGGTACAGTATGGACATGAAACTTTTTTTGTCCGAGAAAAGGATATATTAGAACAAAGGGCCTTTAAGGCTGTTGTGTGATTGGTATGGGAAATGTGACAGAACGTTTGCGCTAAAATAGTAGTACATGCATGGAACAGCATCCCAGCCAATTGAAAGGCTGAACCAATGACCGGATACATCAAATAATAATGCTTAATTATTATCAGATTGGTTCTAACAATGTTAATTGTGGGAAATAGTTGGTCTGGAATTGTTTTTGTTTTTTCTTTCTACAGTACTGGTTATGGGGAATGCCTACTTGACAAGCCCAGTGGAAGAATGTATGAGCTTTCACATCAACTTCCAGGTGTAATATATGATGTTAACAAGCAATGTGAATTAATGTTCGGTCCTGGGTCACAAGTTTGTCCCTATTTGGTAAGTAGTTCAGCCTTCATGGTGAATCATTGAGTGTATTTGGAAGTAAAAAATAAAGTCATGGCAGTATACCTTGTGATAGTGTGTAAATTAAAAATTGGAGAAAATAGAGAATCTGAAAGATTATTTAGAACAAATCAACGTATCATACTCTATTTGGACCATTAGGGACCAAGATGTTGATCTGTTCTAAATAAATATTGACGTAATTTGAACAAGACCTTTGGAGTGCCCCTATCTTTCTCTAAGCTCATTGGATAACTTTAACATATTGTAGATTTAATTAGTTCAAGTTTTATTTTATTTTTCTAATTACTTTCTTTATTTCTTATAAACCCAAACATATTTTATAAATAGCTTTGTAAATTGAATGATAAAATGAATTTGATTATTTCAAAAAAACAGTAAGACAGCATTACAGGAATGCCCATTGAGTTCTCATTAAAAGTGATCTATTAGCCGTGCAAGTGTAGGCTGTTTGAAGCGCCTAACATCTTTAAAGGCCTTTTATGGTCTATTTGAGTCGATTAATTAAATGGGGAAAGCTGCCAACCTGCCAGATAACTCATAAATTCCACCTGCAGAGGAAAGGTTTATTTTTCGTTGTCAGCTGTACATGGAGACAAAAATTAGGTTTCATATCCAACATTCTGAATTCAGAATTGTAGGAAATTAGCAGTATCTTGTACATTCAAGTACAACAACGATATGTGACACTGGTTGAGTGTTGTTTTATGAAGCTTTTGTGGGAAATGGTATGACACAGAATTACCTTTATTTGGGTTAATGGAAATAGGGACATGCATACACATTTTTCTTTCGCTGTGAAAATGAATGATAAAGAACACATGTGAGCACACAGTATCTCTACACATGTCACATGTCTCCGGTACCCAAACCCTGCATCTACAGTGCTTCCACTGCAGCCAGGTATTCTTGTAATGCCATACAAATGAGCACTCGTAGTGTGTCACTTTTGGATAAGAAGCACTATAAGTGCTCATGTGGATGTCATTACCAGCATCCTTGGCTGCAGTTAAAGCATTGTATGCTGTGTGATTATGAAGTATGTCGGTTCTGGGAAGTTCTCTAAGACGTGAATGGGGTGTAACGTGTTTCCCCCACCCTCTGGGAGATCCCCCTGTTAGCATGTGGTTGGTGATCCTCCAACAAATCAGGGGAGCTCGTCATAGTGTAATACTGTTGTGAATATATTTGTGCAAACAAAGCTCAAAAATGACTACTCACAATAAAGCAGTCAAATTCAGGCAGTCATCCAACTTAAGGGGTGGATGTTCCCTGTGTATATAGCAGCCACCAGCCCCCAACACTTCATATGATCGAGGTAGGCAGTATGATATTATAGGTAGTGGGTGCTCATCTGGTGGCGATCCTTTTGAGTTCCTCACTATCCTCTGCTCCACCGCAATACTCTCGCGTCCACGCCAGGCACTCCCGTTGCGTCACTTCCGGTTGTTAAGCGAACTTCCGGATCTATTGGCCAAATATTTATGACTCACAGGCAAACAGAGATAGTGGGCGTTGATTAGGTGCATACACCTCCATTCATTAAAAAGGGGCATTATTTACATACATTTTTGCCTAAAACGGCACATATAATAAAATAATAAAAACAACCTCTTTTTATGATTCCAAAAGGAGGTACAATTTATGCAAATAATAGCATAATGTGGCATATAAAAACAGCATAATAAATGCTGTTTTTATATGCCACATGAGGCTATTATTTTTATAAATTGTACCTCCTTTTGGAATCATAAAAAGAGGTTTGTATGCCTGTGAGTCATAATTGTTTTGCCAATAGAATGTTACAGAGAGGGAGGGCCTTAGAGTATTTAATACCCAGTTTAGCAGCCAACAGACACTCCTGATGAAGCCGTAACAACGGCGAAACATGTAGAGTGTTTCAGCCCATACCAAAGAGGAAGAACAACTGAGGTCCACCCCCGTCATCAGATCCGGAAGTTCGCTTAACTACCGGAAGTGACGCAAAGGGAGTGCCTGGCGTGGACGCGAGAGTATTGCGGTGGAGCAGAGGATAGTGAGGAACTCAAAAGGATCGCGACCAGATGAGCACCCACTACCTATAATATCATACTGCCTACCTCGATCATATGAAGTGTTGGGGGCTGGTGGCTGCTGTATACACAGGGAACATCCACCCCTTAAGTTGGATGACTGACTGAATTTGACTGCTTTATTGTGAGTAGTCATTTTTGAGCTTTATTTGCACAAATTTATTCACAACAGTATTACACTATGTAGTGTTTCTTTATTTCATAACTACAAGACGAGCTCCCCTGATTTGTTGGAGGATCACCTGGTGCAAGACGAGTGGAACAGTCTTTATCAAGGGTTGCAGTTTGTTTCTAAGTTTCTTAATTTTTTCTTTAGATCACTTGATTGTTATTATCACACTGCTTTATTATTTACACATATGTGGTTGAATTGTATATTGTCACATTTAGGGTGTGTTTAGAGCGCTATTGTTAGTTTTATTCACCATGTGGTTGGTGCATGCTATCTGTTGGCTCACAGAAAGCTGAGTTGTCCGCTGATGGTTGTGGGGACTGCAGGACAGGTTTCTGGGGTATATACCTGACATTTACTCTATGGTAATGTGAAAGCGTAGAAATAATATCAATGAGTCAAGGGTTCAAAGTATCAACGTGAGTTTATCTGCACCAAGGTACAAGTGAGAGAGAATTCAAAAATGAACTCATGCCTCTGAAAACATATTGCTTGGTATCACATTTTTATACATTTCAAAATGAGTAATTCGCCCCTTAAGGGGGCTGGCTTAGAGATAAAAAACAATATGATGACTTATACAAAAATCCTTATTAATACATAAATATGCTTCACATACTATATTCTTATCCTATATATCACCGCAATGTGGGCCCCTTAACTTATTGACTTAAGAAGTAACCCTGTTAGCCCTTTGGGTATATCAGCTAGATAACAGAACTTAAGGTCAGCAAAAATGTCTAAGGCAGGAAAAAACTCTTACGAATGCATTATTTGAATTTCATGACTAGTAGGAATTATACACGGGCCAGTTCAGCCAGGAGCGATACTCTGCAGCATATCAATCATTCACAAATAAACGGATATACATACATTCAAACACTCAAAATGGCCACTGCGCCAAAATGGTGGTGATAATAGTCTGCCTTCATATAGCCTGAGCCACACACATTATCTCAATCTTCAAAGTACACAGCGCCTTCATCTGCTTCAGGCTCCAGATGTATGGAGGTAATCTCCCACAGTAGAAGGGTTTCCTTTCCCCCCAGAAATATTACACACCAGGTGGGACGTATAGATAACTTGCACTGGCTTTTTTCTTCTGCAGCCACAACAGTATTCAGGCAGTCCTGCCCAATACAGTCACTGATCCGTCTCCAAACTTGGGATGGTCCCTGGACCTTTACTATGGGTCAAGGGCCCCAACAGTAGTTCCTGCTCTTCCCCAGCCCTCTAACAGGACCAGGGACTCTCCCCCTTAGAGAAGAGGACCAGGGCCTGCCAGTGCACAGCAGCCCTGAGTGATACCTTGTCTTTCAATGGTAGAGACACTTAAAAGGTGGGGTTCCTTAAGTACAGTAGGGGGAAGGTACTAGGTCTGAACCCATGATTGGGTAGAACACAGGCCTAGTCCCACCTCCAACTTTGTCACCCAAGGGAAGCTGCCTGTGTGGGGAAAACCCATAATTGGTACTGGCACTGCCTGTTCTTACCAGGACTTGTATGCCAGCGAGGGCAGATTAGTAGCCACACCAGTCATGGCTACATTCTCCCTCTGTTGGAATTCAATGGTCCCCACTTGGAACCGAAATGTAGTGTACCATCCCTCATCTGAAACTGAAACATAACAGGCATAACAGTGTTTACCACAGCAGTATGCACACGATATACAGATTATACAGCATACTGACAGAGGTGACACATACATAATTCTGCCAAACACAGTACATCACAGTGTTATATGAAGCAACAATCATATTACTCTATTGAAATTACCCTGGTTCCTCCCAACATGGAGAACCTATTTACTAATTAATAGTAATGCTGAGGGTCTGGCTTACGTACCAAAGCACCAGTACTATCCGGCACTGTAACTGAAAATACCCTCTTTGGGAGTCATTCTGAAACATATTCCACTCTATCCATGTAAATGGATCTGCCTACCTTCCACACCCCTACAAGATATGCTATTCTCTCCTCTAGGTGATACTGTAGAAGGTACTCTTGGAATGAGATGTGATATAGGCTCGTATGACCTCCTCTAGTCACTTCTCCTTACTCTCGTCTATCTCTCGCATTATGGGTTCTGGATATTCAAATCCGTGTGACTGTCTGTACCGCTGGACCATGTGTCTTTCAGCCCTTGTGATCTTGGTCAGTCTGCGATTTTATGCCTGACTTGGAAACACCCAGAATAAGGGTTCATGTACAGGCGGATCATAGTACCTCAATATTACACCCTTTGGCTGAACTATCCCCAAGCGTATCTCGTGTTCCTACGCCTTTGGGCCTCATCAGTTTCCTCGGAACCAAACTGTCCTTCAACCCACCAGTGATCTACTACTGTATGTCTCCTGCTTTTAGTAGAAACCAAGTTCGATGCACCTGGGATCCCACCAAGGTAAAGAATTTACTGGAGCTGCTTTTGTGGACCCAGAACCTGAGGTAGTTTTAGACGAGAACCCCGAAGTGTCTGAATTTACTGACATGGCATGTGTACTCCCCCCAGAGCTTACACTGCCTGCAATATCATCCTCCTCAGACCCATCCCCAAAGTCCCGGTCCCACCAGTCCTGAGAAGGAACTGCTGATTTTAGAAGGCTTTGGGCCTGCCTATTAGCGCTCTTTGAATATGAGTGTCGCGCAAACACGGGTGGGGCAGTACCAGTAGGGTTTTGGGCTATAGAGTCCTTCAAGTCTCGGTCAGAGTCCTAGGTCTGAGCACCACCCTGTCTGGATACCAGTGATATGCTCACTATGTGAGGTTCCGCAACTAGCTGGGGTTTCCGGCCCATTACATGGTCCTGGAACTTGGCCATTTCTACGGGGGGGAAATGTTGTCATACTCACTGGATTCACAGCATTCTTGCGATCCAGGTGCGCCCGAACATGGTCCATAAAGTGTCTCACACCAGTGCTAGGTAAAGCAGTACTCACCGGAGCGGAAATCGTCCGTTCCTCGTCCACCCGGCGGTCGTCTTTCTGCTGACATCATCTGATTACGGTCTCGCGGGATCCTGGTAAAGGTCAATGTCCCGCACCGGAACTACGTCGACATCCAGTCTTTGCTTGGGTGTGTCGTCGCCATCCGTGTAGGAGTCAGCACCAGAAGGTACCTCCCCGCCGGAAGTCTCCATTGGGTCCTGCCAGAGGTAAGGGGGTGGACTCTCACCGCTCCGCTGACTCGCCGGAACTCCGGGACTCGCTGAATGGGATGCTGATTCACCGACCAGGCCGCTAGGAATTGCCACCACTGGGAAGCTTTTCCGCCACTCAAGCCGCACCATTGCTGTCATCGGGACCGGACGCCGACTTCGCTTGGTGTCACAGGTGACGACTGATTTCACAGAGTCGTTAGGGGTACCCGCCGGCTGGTGAAGCACCACGGATGCACGACCACTGCTTTGGCTCGATGAGGGTAGGGACACATCTGTGGGGGAGAGATACTGGAGCATCTCGCTATCATCTATGGCAATCAGCAGGCAGCATTCCAGCTCCTGCACCATAACCAGCAGCAGCCCCTCTTCACCCTGGGTAATCACCTTACCTGGTTGCTCATAGTTGGTTGATTCTGGCTCATGGACCGTCTCTGGCGCCATTTCTGGTACCAGGTCTGGAACCATCTCAGGAATCAGCTTGATCATCGGGGTACATGGACCCCATGGAGCATCCGCTAGGGCACACGGGCCCTCTGGAACCTCCATCGTTGAGGTTGTAGTTGCATCGTCATCGACCGCCCAGGTATTGGGGTCAGCCATATCTTTTGTAGAAAAGGCCGGAGGCTTCAACAGCATCGGCTTTAAGTAGTGGGCCCTGCACCGTGGACACGTGGTGGCCCAGACAAGACCCCCTCCAGGGAAGTCGCACTTGGGGCAAAGGCACTTCAGATAGCGTTTCCCTTCCACCTTCACTACCAGGAGGCCTCCTGGTAGATGGTAGTGATCGAAATCACAAGGACTCGCCATTGTGATATTTGGCTGAATGTGCAAAGTCAAGAGATAGCGTGCTGTAGCTCCTCTCTCTTGCCAGTCTCTGAAGAACAAAAGGTGCGGTCGGCAACATCCGGCTCCTCCTTGAGTTGAGACAGTCGTTCGACATTGGCTGTCACAGTGCCCCCTCCCTCTGGTGGAGATTACAGTAGGGGCACTCTGGGACTGGGCGTGACTCTGGTTACACGGCCGGCCACTCACATCACTTGGGCACGGTTCTGGCTTTCGCACCAGACACTTGCAGAACCGTGCAACAATTCGGTATGCAACCCTTTTGCAGGCTGTACACGCGGTCTCCAGTCTTGGCGGGAGACATCATCTTGAATAGCAAACTTCTTGTGGTGTGTTCTCGGGCAGGAGAACCACCATTTTAAGTGCACTAACATACATGACCAAGTGTCCCACACGATTCCGGCTAGAATCCATTCTCTGTAGGCCTTCACAGCACATGGTTTTACTGTCTACCAAGCGTAGGTATACCCCAGGCTAGCAAAGCTCCCTGATACGCTGCACTCTGTCACAGTCCATTATGAGCACTCTGTGGTTTACTGTGTCGACGACTGGTGATACTATTATGGTTCTTCAAGCAGAGAAGTATAGCCACCTGCGGATCAGGCACTCCTCCTAAGACACCACCTCGTTAGTACCTTACGCCACCCTGTCTGATCCTGCCACCATAGTCTCCTTCAGGCGACCCTGGCCCACAGCAACGAGACTCCCTCAAGACGTCCTTTGTGCCAGGCCTCATGGTGACTACCTCTCTGTCACACACAGCTCGCCCTATGGATCAGTGTAGGCTACAGTTCATTTGACACTACACCTAGCCTCCCTCTCTGTTCAGCACTCATTCTCGAAGCGTACCTCTTAACTTCCAGCCTTGCATCGCTGAAGGCCTGTCCTATCACGGATCTCAGCAGCACCTCCAAATGTAATGGTGTTTCCCCCACCATCTGGGAGATCACCCTGTTACCAGGTGTGTGGTGCATGTTACCTGTGTGCTCACAGAATGCTGAGTTGTCCGTCGATGGTTGTGGGGACTGCAGGACAGGCTTCTGGGGTATATACCCGAAATTTAGTCCATGGTACACAGTGCCTCCATCGGCTGCAGGCTCCAGATGTATGGAGGTAATCTCCCACAGTAGAATGGTTTCGTCTCCCCCCAGAAAGATTACACACCAGGCGGGAGATGCATAGAAAACATGCACGGCTTTATTCTTCTGCAGCCACAACAGTGTCCAGGCAATCCTGCCCAATACAGTCACTGATCCATCTCCAAACTTGGGATGGTCCCTGGACCTTTACTATGGGTCAAGGGCCCCCACAGCAATCCCTTCTATTCCCCAGCCCTCTAGCGGGACCAGGGACTCTCCCCCTTAGAGAAGAGGACCAGGGCCTGCCAGTGCACTGACTGTCCTGTGTGATACCTTGCCTTTCAACGGTAGAGTCACTAAAAAATTTGGGGTTCCTTAAGTACAGTAGGGGGCAGGTACTAGGTCTGAACCCATGATTGGGTAGAACACAGGCCTAGTCCCACCTCCGACCCTGTCACCCAAGGGAAGCTGCCTATGTGGGGAAAACCCTTAATTGGTACTGGCACTGCCTGTTCTTACCATGACTTGTATGCCAGCGAGGGCAGACTAGTAGCCACACCAGTCATGGCTACATTCTCCCTCTGTTGGAATTCAATGGTCCCCACTTGGAACCGAAATGTAGTGTACCATCCCTCATCTGAAACTGAAACATAACAGGCATAACAGTGTTTACCACAGCAGTATGCACACGATATACAGATTATACAGCATACTGACAGAGGGGACACATACATAATTCTGCCAAACACAGTACATCACAGTGTTATATGAAGCAACAATCATATTACTCTATTGAAATTACCCTGGTTCCTCCCAACATGGAGAACCTATTTACTAATTAATAGTAATGCTGAGGGTCTGGCTTACGTACCAAAGCACCAGTACTATCCGGCACTGTAACTGAAAATACCCTCTTTGGGTGTCATTCTGAAACATATTCCACTCTATCCATGTAAATGGATCTGCCTACCTTCCACACCCCTACAAGATATGCTATTCTCTCCTCTAGGTGATACTGTAGAAGGTACTCTTGGAATGAGATGTGATATAGGCTCGTATGACCTCCTCTAGTCACTTCTCCTTACTCTCGTCTATCTCTCGCATTATGGGTTCTGGATATTCAAATCCGTGTGACTGTCTGTACCGCTGGACCATGTGTCTTTCAGCCCTGGTGATCTTGGTCAGTCTGCGACTTTATGCCTGACCTGGAAACACCCAGAATAAGGGTTCCTGTACAGGCGGATCATAGTACCTCAATATTACACCCTTTGGCTGAACTATCCCCAAGCGTATCTCGTGTTCCTACGCCTTTGGGCCTCAATCAGTTTCCTCGGAACCAAACTGTCCTTCAACCCACCAGTGATCTACTACTGTATGTCTCCTGCTTTTAGTAGAAACCAAGTTCGATGCACCTGGGATCCCACCAAGGTAAAGAATTTACTGGAGCTGCTTTTGTGGACCCAGAACCTGAGGTAGTTTTAGACGAGAACCCCGAAGTGTCTGAATTTACTGACATGGCATGTTTACTCCCCCCAGAGGTTACACTGCCTGCAATATCATCTCCTCAAACCCATCCCCAAAGTCCCGGTCCCACCAGTCCTGAGAAGGAACTGCTGATTTTAGAAGGCTTTGGGCCTGCCTCTTAGCGCTCTTTGAATATGAGTGTCGCGCAAACACGGGTGGGGCAGTACCAGTAGGGTTTTGGGCTATAGAGTCCTTCAAGTCTCGGTCAGAGTCCTAGGTCTGAGCACCACCCTGTCTGGATACCAGTGATATGCTCACTATGTGAGGTTCCGCAATTGGCTGGGGTTTCCGGCCCATTACATGGTCCTGGAACTTGGCCATTTCTACGGGGGGGAAATGTTGTCATACTCACTGGATTCACAGCGTTCTTGCGATCCAGGTGCGCCCGAACATGGTCCATAAAGTGTCTCACACCAGTGCTAGGTAAAGCAGTACTCAACGGAGCAGAAATCGTCCGTTCCTCGTCCACCCCGGCGGTCGTCTTTCTGCTGACATCATCTGATTACGGTCTCGCGGGATCCTGGTAAAGGTCAATGTCCTGCACCGGAACTACGTCGACATCCAGTCTTTGCTTGGGTGTGTCGTCGCCATCCGTGTAGGAGTCAGCACCAAAAGGTACCTCCCCGCCGGAAGTCTCCATTGGGTCCTGCCAGAGGTAAGGGGGTGGACTCTCACCACTCCGCTGACTCGCCGGAACTCCGGGACTCGCTGAATGGGATGCTGATTCACCGACCAGGCCGCTAGGAATTGCCACCACTGGGACGCTTTTCCGCCACTCAAGCCGCACCATTGCTGTCATCGGGACCGGACGCCGACTTCGCTTGGTGTCACATGTGACGACTGATTTCACAGAGTCGTTAGGGGTACCCGCCGGCTGGTGAAGCACCACGGATTCACGACCACTGCTTTGGCTCGATGAGGGTAGGGACACATCTGTGGGGGAGAGATACTGGAGCATCTCGCTATCATCTATGGCAATCAGCAGGCAGCATTCCAGCTCCTGCACCATAACCAGCAGCAGCCCCTCTTCACCCTGGGTAATCACCTTACCTGGTTGCTCATAGTTGGTTGATTCTGGCTCATGGACCGTCTCTGGCGCCATCTCTGGTACCAGGTCTGGAACCATCTCAGGAATCAGCTTGATCATCGGGGTACATGGACCCCATGGAGCATCCGCTAGGGCACACGGGCCCTCTGGAACCTCCATTGTTGAGGTTGTAGTTGCATCGTCATCGACCGCCCTGGTATTGGGGTCAGCCGTATCTTTTGTAGAAAAGGCCGGAGGCTTCAACAGCATCGGCTTTAAGTAGTGGGCCCTGCACCGTGGACACGTGGTGGCCCAGACAAGACCCCCTCCAGGGAAGTCGCACTTGGGGCAAAGGCACTTCAGATAGCGTTTCCCTTCCACCTTCACTACCAGGAGGCCTCCTGGTAGATGGTAGTGAGAGAAATCACAAGGACTCGCCATTGTGATATTTGGCTGAATGTGCAAAGTCAAGAGATAGCGTGCTGTAGCTCCTCTCTCTTGCCAGTCTCCGAAGAACAAAAGGTGCGGTCGGCAACATCCGGCTCCTCCTTGAGTTGAGACAGTCGTTCGACATTGGCTGTCACAGTGCCCCCTCCCTCTGGTGAAGATTACAGTAGGGTCACTCTGGGACTGGGCGTGACTCTGGTTACACGGCCGGCCACTCACATCACTTGGGCACGGTTCTGGCTTTCGCACCAGACCCTTGCAGAACCGTGCAACAATTCGGTATGCAATCCTTTTGCAGGCTGTACACGCGGTCTCCAGTCTTGGCGGGAGACGTCATCTTGAATAGCAAACTTCTTGTGGTGTGTTCTCGGGCAGGAGAACCACCATTTTAAGTGCACTAACATACATAACCTAGTGTCCCACACGATTCCGGCTAGAATCCATTCTCTGTAGGCCTTCACAGCACATGGTTTTACTGTCTACCAAGCGTAGGTATACCCCAGGCTAGCAAAGCTCCCTGATACGCTGCACTCTGTCACAGTCCATTATGAGCACTCTGTGGTTTACTGTGTCGACGACTAGTGATACTATTATGGTTCTTCAAGCAGAGAAGTATAGGCACCTGCGGATCAGGCACTCCTCCTAAGACACCACCTCGTTAGTACCTTACGCCACCCTGTCTGACCCTGCCACCATAGTCTCCTTCAGGCGACCCTGGCCCACAGCAATGAGACTCCCTCAAGACGTCCTTTGTGCCAGGCCACACGGTGACTACAAACAGCCTCTCTGTCACACACAGCTCGCCCTATGGATCAGTGTAGGCTACAGTTCATTTGACACTACACCTAGCCTCCCTCTCTGTTCAGCACTCATTCTCGAAGCATACCTCTTAACTTCCAGCCTTGCATCGCTGAAGGCCTGTCCTATCACGGATCTCAGCAGCAACTCCAAATGTAATGGTGTTTCCCCCACCATCTGGGAGATCACCCTGTTACCAGGTGTGTGGTGCATGTTACCTGTGTGCTCACAGAATGCTGAGTTGTCCGTCGATGGTTGTGGGGACTGCAGGACAGGCTTCTGGGGTGTATACCCGAAATTTAGTCCATGATACACAGTGCCTCCATTGGCTCCAGGCTCCAGATGTATGGAGGTAATCTCCCACAGTAGAATGGTTTCGTCTCTCCCCAGAGAGATTACACACCAGGCGGGAGGTATAGAAAACATGCACGGCTTTATTCTTCTGCAGCCACAACAGTATCCAGGCAATCCTGCCCAATACAGTCACTGATCCGTCTCCAAACTTGGGATGGTCCCTGGACCTTTACTATGGGTCAAGGGCCCCCACAGCAATCCCTTCTATTCCCCAGCCCTCTAGCGGGACCAGGGACTCTCCCCCTTAGAGAAGAGGACCAGGGCCTGCCAGTGCACTGACTGTCCTGTGTGATACCTTGCCTTTCAACGGTAGAGACACTAAAGAATTTGGGGTTCCTTAAGTACAGTAGGGAAAGGTACTAGGTCTGAACCCATGATTGGGTAGAACACAGGCCTAGTCCCACCTCCGACCCTGTCACCCAAGGGAAGCTGCCTGTGTGGGGAAAACCCTTAATTGGTACTGGCACTGCCTGTTCTTACCATGACTTGTATGCCAGCGAGGGCAGACTAGTAGCCACACCAGTCATGGCTACACTGGTCATTAGTGTTCTGTATTAGTGCTGTGCGCTGTACATTTTATGTCACTTTTTTACTCGCCCTAACGTATTATTGTGATCTGAAAGGGGTATTTTAAATTAAATTTTCAATCTAGAATACCGTAGCTGTTATTTCATTTTATCTTTGGCACTGCAGATCCTACCTACTGAAAGGGGTTTAATAGTTCATGCAATGAAAAGTTTGATACAGTGAATTTAAGTTTTTGTTTGTATTGTTATTGATTAATTAGCCATGTTACTTACTAAACTGTCAATATCTCCAAGAAGGTTCTATTCATCTGCAATTCATAGGGAAACACAGCTTACACTTTACTGTCATTTGTCTTTACATGTTTTTGAATGAGATCAGGATTTAAAAGAAGTTACAGGGGTTCATGTAATCTCATTTATTTATTTACAACATACATTCCAGGAATAATTCCTCTTTTTCGTATCTGAACTGATCAAAAATGCATTTTGGTTTGAGTTCAAAACGTGTTCAAGACATCTAATTAAAAAATAGTAGTTGCATAGTATATAGGGAGAGATATTCAATGAGCTCTGATATAGAATATCAGAGCACTACTGTATCTGCATTTACTGTTATTCACATCAGTGGCCGTTATCTCAGGATTGAACTCTGATACCCCTTATCAAAGCCCGGTGAATCCCGGCCATAGAAACTTTAACTTTCTTGTTAGGGGGAAAAAAAAAAAAAATTGTTCCTTTGAAAATGAAATCATCTGCAGTTAGATTGGTTTGAAATTTTTTTTTTACAATAAAATGACATAAAATAAATATTATCTGATAATAAATACATGAAAATAAAAAAAAATATTAAGGAAAAATGAATTACACATTATTTTTTTTACCTTCCTAAACATACCTAATGATTTTACCCAACAGAAACAGTGTAAGCGCCTGTGGTGCACTAGTGCAGAAGGAGTCCATAAGGGTTGTCGAACTCAGCATATGCCTCTAGCTGATGGAAGTGATTGTGGTCCTGGAATGGTAAGATTCTCATTATAAGTGTCTTAAAATGATTAGACATTTATTGCATTCTGTTGCATGTTTTGTTTTTACGAGTTGTATTTTTAGAGAAAATATATTATCCTGATTTTGCCTAGTTTGGATTATAGAGAAGGACACACCCAACCCAATGGCTACCATTAGGAGAAGATCAGAGAAAGAATTTGAATCAGATAACTGCTTTTATTAGTGGCTGAAATGTTAGGATATTGAATAACTCATGAGAGGTATTTCATAACCTTTCACCCATATATAAACGTGCAGATAATTTAGTCCAGGCTGTTCCTCTATTCACTAATACACTTACAACATTTACATGCATTATAAATAATATTGTTTTTAAACAATACCCAAGATCTTAGGATATAGGCTAGGGGGGATTTGTAAAAGAATATGCAATGATAAGTAGTATTTAGATACAGTATGTTGTCGGTGCCTGGGACTTTTTAATAAATAGGAGATGGTGATTTGTGTGTAGTTTCCTCATTATTATACATTGATATTTCTTTCAAATGATTGCACTGAAATGAAAAGGAAAAAAAAGGGGGGGAGGAGGTGGGATTATTTTGAACAATATGGATGATTTACCTGGAGACCATATTCTTATGTAAACATGTTTTTGCTAAATCTTATGTACTTCCAGACTGAATGAGGCTTTCTCAGTACAACAATGTCTTAGTGTTTGATGTATGCAACAATATTAGTGAAAGCAGGGGATGTTGAGACTAGTGTGTATGGCCCTATTCAATGTGTTGTCAAAATATTTACCTATGTCTGGGAAGATTTTATACCCATTCACTTGAATGAAGATGAACTCCGAGATCGCACATCAGTGACAAATGCTAACATCATAAGAACATGTAACCCCCTTTCCCTATACCTAAGAGAATCCACGGGCAATTACGCATGCTTCTAGTACCTGTATGCTCACAGGAGGCCTAAGTCTCCGCTTCTGGGATCCTGGGGTGAGCTCTCTCTCTCTCTTAGTGCAGCGACTTCACATACGAGGGATCCCAGCGTTGGCGGGATGACTCCTCATTGGACCCAATATATATATATATATATGTTAAAAGCCTATAGGGAACCATGTTAAAAATGGTTATTGAGGCAAAAAGTGACACTGTGTGCTCATTTGCATGTCATTTCCCAGAATCCCTTGCTGCAGTGGAAGTGCTGTATGCTGGGTGATAATGGGGAAAGGCGGGGTTGCAGACCTGCCTAAGACATGCAGATGAGCATACAGTTATATTTGCATATATATATATATATATATATATATATATATATATATATATATATATATATATAAAACTATATCAAGTGCACAGATACAATAAAGTAAATCTATAATCTCTATGCAGCCACAATGCTGGTTGAAGACAAAAAAAAAAAAAATATTTAAGGAAAACAGTGCATTCGCCGCAACAAGACACTATTATGATGAGATAAATTGTTGCAAACAGAGGTTCAAGGGAGGGACAAGAGTGGATGTATAATTTAAATAGAATCCATGAAGCAAATAAATGAATGGAACTGCATGTATACAGGCATACCCCGCTTTAAGTACACTCACTTTAAGTACACTCGCGAGTAAGTACATATCGCCCAATAGGCAAACGGCAGCTCACGCATGCGCCTGTCATAACGTCCTGAACAGCAATACCAGCTCCCTACCTGTACCGAAGCTGTGCGCAAGCAGGGAGACTATAGAGCCTGTTATAAATGCGTTATTTACATCAGTTATGCATGTAAATGACAATTTCAGTACAGTACATGCATCGATAAGTGGGAAAAAGTAGTGCTTCACTTTAAGTACATTTTCGCTTTACATACATGCTCCGGTCCCATTGCGTACGTTAATGCGGGGTATGCCTCTATCTAATATCGACCATACATATACATGGAATGAGAGAGTCAATCTTGAAATCACGTATGGTGACCTGTATCTTCCTTTCCAAAATAAACCAATGTCACATGATAGATTACCTCTTACTCAAAGTCCTGTTGTCCAAGTATACTATGTAAGTAAGAGTTTCTCACCAGAAATAATAAAATAGTATCCTCACACTGTGGAGGCTTGTGTCTCACTGACCATCAAGCCAGATGTCTCCTGCTGGATCCAACAGCACAATCAGCCCGATCTCTGCGGTCAATGTACTCCAACACCTACTGCTGAAAGGAGAGAGGGGAATGCCTATTTTGGCATAGTTATCGGGTGTTGATAACAATAAGATCTTCCACAGGGATATCCTTGGTCTTTGGCACAGTGTTGTTGCTCCGGTGCTCTATATTCAGACCTCCGGTTCCCTCTGATCTACGGAAGCTCTCCGATACACGTCGGGACCTAACTCGTCTGGCATCCTCACGGTAACATCCCTCTGGTCTCCAAGTTAGCACGCTGTCGTCCTTCCACTCCTCAATTGCCCAGTACTTTCTCCTTCCCTGAGCACAGCAGTCTCGTGTTGTACTCGTGAGCGCTGTGTGGTCCCGGTACTCACATGTAACACACCTCTCCTCCACTTCCCGGCAGCACACAGATTAATCAATCATAGGCACTGTGTAGTACCTGTGATTGCATGCACGCACCTTTCCTCCACTTCTCAGCTGCACACTGATTGAGCATGCTATGGGAAAGCCTCTGGCGTGAGGTATATGGAAGCGCTAGAGGTTAAACGTGGATGATAATAAAAAGCTGACACAAGCTTACTTTTTGGGATATATATTAAAAGAAAAGCAGCATATACATGGAATATGTAAATCTCCTGCTAACCTACGCGTTTCTCCTAAAACATAGACTTCATCAGGGGTATAATGATGTCAATACAGCCTCTATATTTATACCTGTGTTCATGCATTGGTAGGTTGATTGGAAAATTAGTTATCCAATCAGTTTGATGAAAATCCTCCAATGAGTGTCCTCATAGATATATTTGCATACTCACAGGTACATATATAGTATATCTGACAAGGTATAATCACAAAGTAATATAAAATATTTAATAACATATAAATAAAATGTACTTATACAAAAATAAATAAAAAAGGGGATTATAGACAATTTATTACAATACAGTGTTCTATATGAATTGAATAATATAGCATTACACTTTATACACAAATAGGATTGTAATTTATGGTATCAACATGTAGATTAATATTGCAATTAGAAATCATAGTTAGTCAAAAATGTCACCATAGTATATCCTAGGAGCCAATTAGCAGAGGAGGGAGATAAATATCCGTTTTGGAGAAAAGCTCCCAAATCAATATAAATGTTATGTCCTTTTGGTACTAACGTTTTCATCAAGTGAATCCACTTGGTTTCTAATTTGGATATTTGATTGATAATATCCCCCCCTCTCCAACTTGGTTCAACTTGGCCCAACTTGGTTCCAGAATATCTATGCCAATACATTTGATTCTAATAGGGTTTTAGTTATGGCATTCCTTAAAATGCCTGGAAAGGCGGTGTTGCATAAAACCTTTCTGGATGTTGGTGATATGCGCCTCAAAACGCATTTTTAGCTTGCGAGTTATATGACCAATGTACTGTTTCTGACATGGACAGAATCAAATACACTGTATTGACCGAATCACAATTTATGAACCCATCGATCTCAAATTTTTTCTTAGTACATGTAGAGAAGAAAGTCTTGACCTGTTTAGCCTCTAATGGGTTAAGTTTGCACATCTTACACTTGAGACATTTGAAAAATCCTTTTACATTAAGAAATGATTTCATTTTAATATCCTTGTCTGATTTTAAATAACTGGGGGCAATAGTTTTTTTAAGTGACATAGCCTTGGTGAAGTTGACACTAGGTTTCTGTGGCAAATATGGTTGTAAAACAAGGTCTTTTAATATTAAGTGCTAATGTTTATTAAGAATACGTTTAACCTTGGCTGAAAGAGGATTATACTGCGTAATGAACGGAACGTCAATTTTCATTTCTGTATTTTGGGCACTGCTGGAATTATCTCTAGTCTTTCTTTTCAGTAGGTATTTTCTATTCAAAGCTGTTGTTTTACAACAGGTCTGCACAACTCCAGTCCTCGAGGGCCACAAATGGGCCAGGTTTTCTGGATATCCCTACTTCAGCACAGTTGGCTCAATTAGTGGCTCAGTCTGGCTGAGCTACTAATTGAGACAGCTGTGCTGAAGTAGGGATATCCTGAAATCCTGGCCTGTTTGCGGCCCTCGAGGACGGGAGTTGTGCAGACCTGTTTTAGAATATGCATTTTCCAAAATTTCTTTACTATAGGATTTGGATTTAAATTTATCTAGAATGACTACAGCTTGTTCCTAAAATATATGTGGTTCCGAACAATAACGTTTCATCCGTCTTAATTCCCCATAAAGGATATTGTTCAACCATTTATGATAATGGTTTCTTTCTGCTTCTGTGTAATTAAGGCAATTTACATGTAGCCAGGTCTCCCAGCAGTATCAGCACCCCCCTCACCTTCCTAGAGATCGCGGGTGCCGCCGAGTCCAATGGCGGCCCCATCGAGCGATACGGGAGGTGAGGGCGGTCGGGTCCCGGCTCGGGGGTTGCTGGGGACGCGTGCGGCCGGTTGCCAGGGCCGCACGCGCGTCACGGGAATCCCGGCACTCTCGGAGCCGGGCGGTTAGGGCGCCACCATTGTGCGTTAGTTCGCGCATGCGCAGTGGTCGCGCGAGTGTAGGGCTGGAGCGGGGAGTAGCGCGTTGCCCCTTAGTGCAGGCCGGTTGCCGGGGACGCGATCGCGTTGCTACGGGCCCGGCGGCTGGCGAGAGGTAGCGCGAGGGAGTCAAGGCAGCCCCCTATAGTTCGCGCATGCGCAGGGAGGAGGCAGAAAAGCCCGCGAAGCCAGAGCCTATTAGGGAGGGCCCTAGAGAGGGACTACAGACCCCAGGAGCCTTTGTATGCCCCATGTGACACCAGGGAGCCAATAGGGCTTAGGAGGGCCAGGCAGGCAAAGAGATACATTTCGCGCGCTGAGCCCACGTTAGTTAGTCAGAGACCGGAGCAGCCCAGGGAAGGAGGTAGGGTACAGGAGTCAAGGACTCCCTGTACTAGGCCAGCAGCCCCCAAGGCCCAAGATAGCCCTGAGTCCCCCAGTAGAGTGAGTGTTGCCAGGGACAGCCCTCAGGATAGGGACCCTGTCACTTACCTTAGTTGGAACTGGGGAACAGAAGGGAAGATAGGGACAAGTGGGCTGAGTGTTTATTCGCAGTGCGTTGCTGTAGGCGCTGATAGGTGTCAGTTGGAGCTAGGGAGCTGTGAGGGAAGGAAGGGTGCGGGGAGTGAGAGCAGCTCCTGCACCCCCATAGGTACCCACACCCCAGGTAGGCCCCAACCCCCCACTAGGTAGAGTGGGTAAGTGCTGAGGGAGGCCCAAGATAGGGACGCTGCCCTTAGTGCGTTAGTGTGCTGTCTTGTCAGGGTCACGGCTGTCAGTGCGTGAGGTCTGACAGGCAGACACAGTATTGTGCAGCACGTTGGCTGTACACACCCAGTAGGTTGCAGCGTGCTACTGCAAGTGCTGGAATGACTAGACGTAGTTAGTCAGGACTGCGAAGGCTAGTTGCAGGGGTAGAGTAGGACCGGGGACAGTTAGGGGAGCGGAGCAGGCTATTAACCCCTTAGGTCCCAGATAGGTTCTCACCCCCAGTTGTGGTACTACAGGGACAGGCCCTAGGTTAGGGTTCCTGTCACGTTAGTGCCAAGTGTTAGTTAGGGACTCAGCGGATGCTGCGGTTCCTGTGAAGCGGTTCGGACCCACGTTGGGGTCCACAGAGACTGTTCCAGGGTGGGTTTGCCCTCGGCGGTCCGCGTGCAATGAGGACGGTTGGGGATCAGATGACGCCATCCTACGACTGATCCTTTGCGAAGTCCGTTGGAGATCCGAGCACGGGAGTGCTCGGCAGGTACTATCTGATACACAAGTGCACCAACGGGCCCTTAGTTTAATAGTGACTGCGCAGTCACCCATTGACTCTGTCTGCAAGAGTGCGAGACATTGGGTGGGGTTCTTTGGACACTGGGTGGGATCACCTGGTGTTGGGGAAGCGTCCTGCTGGACGTCGCAGTTAGTGTCTCCTCGTGAGAGGGACACCGGTTATGTGATACCTGTCATGATGTGTTATATTCTGTTCTAACCTAAGTAAATAGTATTAGTTATTATATATCTGTGTATGAGTATTGATTGTTGTGATTGTCCTGCGAGGAACCACTCCCCTTCTGGTGGGAGCCATCGCAGGTGGAGGCGCTGCATCGTTGTAAGTGAGTACCCTAGTATAATTGCCCCAGGTTCCCCGTGGCGGAAGCTCAGCCCTCCTGTGAGCCAACAGGTAACGCACCACACATGAGTAACCTTGTATGTTCCTGCACCCACACAGTGTAATCTGCGATTGGGGGGGGGGGAATACCCGTTACATTTGGAGGCGCTGCTGAGATGAGACCTGGGGTGCCCTGTTCCATTTTTTTCTAAATTGTGCTATTTTTGGTCGCCATGAAGAAGCCACGTGCTGATTTCCCGCCCGCGCGGGAAATTGTTGCAAACTGTCCGGGTTTGGCGGGAAACCCTAAGCCCCGCCCCCGCCAACTGAATAACTCCATGCAGAGCCAGAGTCACTCCATGAAAGAGTGTGCTGCCCCTCCTTCAGATTCCACCAGGGGGAGCAAGCACCGTGAGCCTTCACCCGTAACTGCTGTCTCCATTAAAGAAAGTACTGGGTGCAAAGAAAATTGCTCGCCGTCATATGGACTCTGGCAGACTAAGGCCGGGGCCGTATCCTTTTTGTTGTGTCCGTGTATGATAAAATCATTGAGTCCGTCGGGCAGTATGAACTTTGAGGTTTTGACGTGCCTGATAGAAGGGCGGTTGGAAGACGCACGCGAGGATGGGTGCCTGGAATGTTTCTGTAACAACGGTGACTGCTCCTTTTGTAAATTGGCCTGGGGACGCATATGTGGCTGCTGCAGGATACCGACTCTGCAACCCGTGCCGTTGGTGGCTACAGGACAGCCCGAGGAAAAGGGCACTGTGGCCGACATAAATGAAATAGACTCTTGGTTTTCTGATAATGATGATGAGACAGACTGTAAGGGAGTACACCCCAATGTGTATGTGTCCTGGCCCGTGCCAGGAGTGAAAGCCCTTACATTAATGTGCACATGCCTGCAAAAAGCTTATGTCCAAGGAGCCGACCTATTTCAGCTACCGCTGGATTTCAAGACCGGCACCGTGGATGGAGAACTGAGCATACAGTATTTTAGCCCTACATGTGACTGTTCTAGAGCGGCATTGGCGTGGGAGCCTCAATGTGAAGATTGCGGTGCCTGGTTCTTAAAACCTATTGTGCCCCAGCCTGAAGAACCAGCAGAGGACGATGAGCCGGTCAGTATAACTAACCCATCTACCCTTCTCATAGACATTTCGGAGGGCCAGTGCGCCCAAGTGAACATTCTAGACCTGGTTCCTGAGCAGGAACCACAGAACCCGGATCAGCCAGTCCTGGAGCCGAGCAACACGTTGGCGGAGAAGAGCGCGACCGCAGTGGAGGTAACGGAGCGAGATTGCCTCGTACCCATACCCACTGGCTGTATCGCAGAAGAACTCGGTGACTCACCGGCGGAGGATCCGGTCGTGATGTTGCCAGCGGACGAGGTTGAAGTCCCATCGGTGGCGATGCGCCTACCGGCGAACCACCCCAGTGATGATACAGAGGAGACGGAGGAATCACAGGGTAAGGTGTCTGTACCCCCACCTTCTTTTAGTGATTTCAGTGACCAACCCCTCGTGGTGATGCGCCTGCCGGCGGACCACGCGAGTGAAGTCATCAAGCCAATTATCTCAGTGAATCCTGATATGGGCCCGTGTGCCCTACAACGGCCAGTCAGGCCTACTACAATGGTACAATCGGTCCTAGAAGAAGGACCAGTACCTACCGACGACCAGGGTGAGTCGACTGCCGCAGGGGTGTTGGGGGTGAGCCTCCAGGTGACCGCGGGGCATGATGGCTCCTTAAGTCTGGTCGCCCGGGCGAAGGGCTCCCCTCTGCATCGTGTCCTGGTGGAGGTGTCCTCATTGGAAGGTAGCTGTCCAGAGAAGAGAGTGGACCAGTGTCTACCGTCGATCCTTCCGGAAGAAGGGAAGCCCATCGTCAGCCAGCAGAGTGGTAAGGAACCCCCTTGTTCCCCACCGACTCCGATGGAGGTGGCCGTGAAGAAGGCCAAAGCTACAGTTCCTGAGCGGAGTGTGAGCCCGTGTGCTCCAACGCAAGTGGTCCCAGGACTGGGATCCAACGCTCCCGAAGTTCGAGTCAGTGAGTGGACTGTCCCAGAAGAATTGGGGACAGGTTCCGATACCGCCAAGGTGGGAACTGACAGCGTCCCCGAGGACCTGTTGGCCACCGTGAATCACCGCAGGGGTAAGGTGTCTACTCTTTTCCCCCTGCCAGGTGAAACCGAGACATTGTCCCGTGCTCGCTTCTCAGTGGAAGTCTCACAAAAATATGGGGACAAAGACTGTGTGGAGAGAGATCCAGGGAGACTGGCCTCCTTTAAGCCCAAAAAGGAGCGCCCCATTCCTCAGGTAGTGGACCGCGGGAAAGGTCCTGGCCTCCTGGTCTACCGCATCCAAGCCGCGGATGACCGGGTAAAGGCCTGCTTAAAAGACGTTGTGCTACTCCTTCCACCAGGGGGAGGAAGTAGCGAAGAGCCAGTAACTGTCCCTCCAGAGTGTGCTCTCCAAGAAATTTTCTGGGGGAGGCTCACGGACGCAAAAGTGAGGTACCCCCACATGATCAGTTAGGGGCACCCCACAAATGGTCTCAGCTAGTCTCGGGTATAGTGTGTGATGTACCATGTAACCTGATGTGTAAAGTCGACCTGCTAAGTGTACCAATTATGACATGCAATTTTTTATTGTGTAACCTTATGTCAGGGTATGGCGTTCTCCAAGCGAGGACGTTGGATTTTTCACCAGGGGGAGTGTGTAGCCAGGTCTCCCAGCAGTATCAGCACCCCCCTCACCTTCCTAGAGATCGCGGGTGCCGCCGAGTCCAATGGCGGCCCCATCGAGCGATACGGGAGGTGAGGGCGGTCGGGTCCCGGCTCGGGGGTTGCTGGGGACGGAATCCCGGCACTCTCGGAGCCGGGCGGTTAGGGCGCCACCATTGCGCGTTAGTTCGCGCATGCGCAGTGGTCGCGCGAGTGTAGGGCTGGAGCGGGGAGTAGCGCGTTGCCCCTTAGTGCAGGCCGGTTGCCGGGGACGCAATCGGGCCGTCGCTAGGGCCGCGATCGCGTTGCTACGGGCCCAGCGGCTGGCGAGAGGTAGCGCGAGGGAGTCAAGGCAGCCCCCTATAGTTCGCGCATGCGCAGGGAGGAGGCAGAAAAGCCCGCGAAGCCAGAGCCTATTAGGGAGGGCCCTAGAGAGGGACTACAGACCCCAGGAGCCTTTGTATGCCCCATGTGACACCAGGGAGCCAATAGGGCTTAGGAGGGCCAGGCAGGCAAAGAGATACATTTCGCGCGCTGAGCCCACGTTAGTTAGTCAGAGACCGGAGCAGCCCAGGGAAGGAGGTAGGGTACAGGAGTCAAGGACTCCCTGTACTAGGCCAGCAGCCCCCAAGGCCCAAGATAGCCCTGAGTCCCCCAGTAGAGTGAGTGTTGCCAGGGACAGCCCTCAGGATAGGGACCCTGTCACTTACCTTAGTTGGAACTGGGGAACAGAAGGGAAGATAGGGACAAGTGGGCTGAGTGTTTATTCGCAGTGCGTTGCTGTAGGCGCTGATAGGTGTCAGTTGGAGCTAGGGAGCTGTGAGGGAAGGAAGGGTGCGGGGAGTGAGAGCAGCTCCTGCACCCCCATAGGTACCCACACCCCAGGTAGGCCCCAACCCCCCACTAGGTAGAGTGGGTAAGTGCTGAGGGAGGCCCAAGATAGGGACGCTGCCCTTAGTGCGTTAGTGTGCTGTCTTGTCAGGGTCACGGCTGTCAGTGCGTGAGGTCTGACAGGCAGACACAGTATTGTGCAGCACGTTGGCTGTACACACCCAGTAGGTTGCAGCGTGCTACTGCAAGTGCTGGAATGACTAGACGTAGTTAGTCAGGACTGCGAAGGCTAGTTGCAGGGGTAGAGTAGGACCGGGGACAGTTAGGGGAGCGGAGCAGGCTATTAACCCCTTAGGTCCCAGATAGGTTCTCACCCCCAGTTGTGGTACTACAGGGACAGGCCCTAGGTTAGGGTTCCTGTCACGTTAGTGCCAAGTGTTAGTTAGGGACTCAGCGGATGCTGCGGTTCCTGTGAAGCGGTTCGGACCCACGTTGGGGTCCACAGAGACTGTTCCAGGGTGGGTTTGCCCTCGGCGGTCCGCGTGCAATGAGGACGGTTGGGGATCAGATGACGCCATCCTACGACTGATCCTTTGCGAAGTCCGTTGGAGATCCGAGCACGGGAGTGCTCGGCAGGTACTATCTGATACACAAGTGCACCAACGGGCCCTTAGTTTAATAGTGACTGCGCAGTCACCCATTGACTCTGTCTGCAAGAGTGCGGGACATTGGGTGGGGTTCTTTGGACACTGGGTGGGATCACCTGGTGTTGGGGAAGCGTCCTGCTGGACGTCGCAGTTAGTGTCTCCTCGTGAGAGGGACACCGGTTATGTGATACCTGTCATGATGTGTTATATTCTGTTCTAACCTAAGTAAATAGTATTAGTTATTATATATCTGTGTATGAGTATTGATTGTTGTGATTGTCCTGCGAGGAACCACTCCCCTTCTGGTGGGAGCCATCGCAGGTGGAGGCGCTGCATCGTTGTAAGTGAGTACCCTAGTATAATTGCCCCAGGTTCCCCGTGGTGGAAGCTCAGCCCTCCTGTGAGCCAACAGGTAACGCACCACACATGAGTAACCTTGTATGTTCCTGCACCCACACAGTGTAATCTGCGATTGGGGGGGGGGAATACCCGTTACATACAGGTTTTTGATATGTTTTTGTATGAATTCTTTCATCTTTGATGTAAATAAGTAAGCCCAAAAATTCCAGTTTAGAGGGCTATGTTTATATGTGCTAAATTAAACTCATCATTAATGTGCTCCAAATAGATATTGAAAGTATGTGCTTCACCACACCAAATAATAATAATGTCATCTATATAGCGTTTATAGAGTACCAGATTTGTGCCGGTTTCCTGGTTGTTCCAAATATGGTGTTCTTCCCATAGACCCCTGAGTAAATTAGCATAACTCGGCGCAAATCTTGTACCCATCGCCGTGCCCTTGATTTATAAATAAATATTGTCATTAAACCAGAAAAAATTGTGAGTGAGTGTAAAATTAATGATTTTAATTATAAAATGAATGTGAGCTGTAGTAAGTGTGTTGTCTTTCTCTAAAAAATTAAGTGCTGCCTTACGCTCGTGCTCTATAACTGTGTAAAGAGAAGACACATCACATAAGACTAAAAAATGTTTGTCAGACCATGTAATATTTTCTAACAAATTAAGAATATGCGTGGTATCTTTCAGATGTGATTGTACATTCTGAACTGGTGTTTGAAGAAAATGGTCAATATAAGCGGAGAGATTTGAAGTAATAGATCTAACTCCCAAAATTATGGGTCTTCTGGGAGGGTTGATGGCATCTTTATGTAACTTGGGTAATGGTTGAATATTGGCAAGATAGGTTTTCTAATCAAAATAAATTCAAATTCATCAGTGTTAATGATATTCTTCTTTAAGCTTAAGGGCAAAAGATTTTCCAATTCTAATATGTATTCTTCTTTTGGATTCTTTTATTTATATATATATATATATATATATATATATATATATATATATATATATATATATATAACTCTGTTTTACTGTAACAGTACATAGCATATACCACACTCAATTCAAGGCAGCAATTATAGAATGCAATAGCACAATACCCTGAGTGGTTCCCCCAAAGTACTGAGGGCGCCTTGGTCACCTATAACCCCGGTGTCCGCACAAGCAATGCCACCCAAGTGTGAGGTAGCGCTACCCCCCTGTGATGTGTAGGTGCACATTGGTACCTTCCTGGTCACGGGCCTGACCAGGGAATAATGAGAGGAGGCCTCCAACACAACTCCACTCACACCTTATTCAGGGCGCGGTGCAATCTCCAGCCAAAGGGTTCCACCTCTGTGCCGCCACATGCAGCACTTGTCCAAGGCCGCAGGTCGCCGCGTGGACGTCTGTCCACTGGTGCAGTAGTTCAGCTGCAGTTCTAAGGGGAAGGGTCCCAATCTGGGGCCTTCCCTACAATACTGAACTATAGCTGTCTCAGGGCATAACTGGGACCTAAGTGTTTTTAATCCTAAACTGACTGCTCCCTGGACACTTCCTTCCTCCTTGCTGGTCTCCATCAGGACTGAATAGCCTTCCTGTCCCAGGGAGGATAACGCCATCCCCACAAAATGGCCACTCGCGCCTTTCCACCCCTAGACTTCTGGGACTTGTAGTCTCTTCCGTTTCTTGTGGGGCCATTCCAAGATGGCCACCGCTCCTGCCACAACTTCGCATGCACGTCATTTCTAAAATGGCCGCCGCACTGTCTCCCCGATCGTGCAGAGCTCCGCTGACTGGCTGTACAGCGGAACAGTTCCACCCTTAAGGAGTGGGACACTGCTACAGACATATAGAGGACATTTACTGGCAAGTGACAAATGGTTAGCTTCCGAAATCACACGGGACTAAGCTTTCAGGATATGGCCTCAGGCTTAAATCTACAACACCTGGTATTTCCAGGTAGTCTTGCACCGTGATACTAATCAGGTGGAATCCAGTGCTTTCATGGTAGTATGACTTTAAGCCTACAGTACCTGGTATTCCCAGGCGGTATCCCTCTGGGTACTAATCAGGCCTTACTCTGCTTAACCTTCAATATTGACAGGATTGGGCGTTATTAGATTTGAGTTGAGAGAAGTTGAGTCAAGTGACAAATGGTTAAAGAGAAGACAAGTGACATGGTTGTTTATGAGTTCTAACGGCTACCAAGGAAATATATACGGAATGCAATATTAATAAGCAAGACAGAGATGGAAAATAGGTTGATAAATTACCTATGAATATATATTTAACTGATCATACATAACATTCATTAAAAGTCCTGTAATACTCCTTCTCAACCTTCAATTAACAGCTTCTGTTAAACTGCAAATCTCTCAGTTTGGCTTTTGTAGCTTGCCAAGTACAGTAATATGCTAGTCAGTGCTATTTAAAAAAAAAACTGATCAAATTAAACTGTAAGTTTTTTTATATATCATTTTGCATAATATAATAGAAGCGTGACAAAGTATTCTCTACTGTTGTACTGTATCTCTTCTGTTTTTTTTTTTTGCAAGCTACTTTGTCACTTCACTGGAATTGTGTGTTCTCATACACATATTTGAAATCCCCCCCAAAAATTTTCCATAAAAAATAATTAGTTACAAATTGTTTAATTTAATCATGTTCAATCGTCAGCTGTTATACAGTGGCTGCCGATCTGAGTCTAGGTCGTCTAGATCCGTGGCTTTCAGATTATCTCGGTTACTTACGTTTTTTTGTCATTTTCGCCCGGAGTGAACTGCGTTATTTTAGCGCTCATGATATTAGCATTTTATTCTCGCTGTCTGCAATACTGCAATGCCGTGTAAAAACTCAGGGGGGCGTTTGCGAGCTGTTGTCTTGGAAGTCTAATACCTTCGCGGTTCAACCTACGTCAGTACACAGTCTGTGTGTGCGCGCGCAGTAATTGTAAATTTGCATATTTAAAGTATACATGCATTTGCAGTGCTGTACTGTACAGTATGTCTCATTTGAAAATTGTTGAAACGCATAGGCGTGTACAGTACTGTAACAGTGTCACATTTCTGCATATATAGCGCTCTCCACTCGCTCAGGATAATTAACTGCACTGCAGGGTATTTAACTTCTTACCTTCTGTGCAATGCAGTACATCTCTCCCACACCATTCCTTTAACGTGTGTCTGGTTTCAATCACATTCCTGCTTGACAGCAGGAATTTACTGCGCATGCGCCTGTAAATTCGCCCACCACTGCTTGCTTGCCTGAGTGAGTGACCAAAAAAAATGTAAATTTTTTTTTTATTGTAATTTTTTTTTCTCCACAAGCCTGCAAAAACCATTTTACTGTATTATGATATTCAATCTGTGCTGTAGCAATTGACTGCGACACTGTGCGTTTGACTGCACATGGTTGATTTGAGTGGTTTTTGCGTACTGTATTTGGGGGTGTATTATTATGATGAACAGCCTTTTGAAATTAAAGTATGTCTTTAGCTTTGAACGTCATGCAGCTGTATCTGTAGCCCCCTCCCCCACAAACGCTAGCTCAAGGATTTGAAATTCCACGGAGTCGTTAATTTTCTGAATCTTGCCATTGTGTTCTTAATCCGTCCATAGCCGAGCTTCAAAGCCTCACTGCGCCTGCATGTAATTCTCTTTGAGATGAGAGCTAGCTGCTTACTGTGCATGAGTCACCCAACCCCCCTCTCCACAGAGTCGTTAATTTTCTGAATCTTGCCATTGTGTCCTTAATCCGTCCATAGCTGAGCTTCAAAGCCTCACTGCGCCTGCGTGTAATCCTTTTTCAGATGGGAGCTGCTTACTGTGCATTAGTCACTCAACCCCCCCCTCTCCACAGAGTCGTTAATTTACTGAATCTTGCCATTGTGTTCTGAATCCGTCCATAGCCGAGCTACAAAGCCTCACTGCGCCTGCGTGTAATTCTCTTTGAGATGGGAATTTTGAGGCTTTGTTTACGGCAACGCTTTGGAAAATCCCTTCTCGAATTTGATTTTCACAGAGCATCACCTCTCTATGCGCCTGTGTGTAATCCTCTTTCAGATGGGAGCTAGTTTATTCCTGCTCATGCGCCTGTAACTTGTAACTGTTATTTTATCCACAAGCCTGCAAAAACAATCTTGATATTACGATATTAAATCTGTGCGTTTGCCTGCACATGGTTGATTTGTTTGCTTTTTATGTACTGTATTTGGGGGGTGTAGGGATTAAATTACAGAATTATGATGAACTGCCTTTTGAAATTACTGTACTCTACAGTACAGTACTGTATGTTATTTCTTTGAACTGCTGCATGACTAATCCTTCATCCCTCCCCCACGTGCACACAAACTCTTATCGACAGTCACCTCCACAGAGTCGTTAATTTTCTGAAGTTAGCTAGTCATTGTGTTTTTAATCCGTCCCTAGCCGAGCGTCAATCACCTCACTGCGCACGCATGTACTCTAATCCTTTTAGAGATGGGAGCTTGCTGCTTACTGCGCATGAGTCACCCAACCCTCTCTCTCCACAGAGTCGTTAATTTTCTGAAGTTAGTTAGTCATTGTGTTTTTAATCCGTCCCTAGCCGAGCGTCAATCGCCTCACTGCACCTGCGTGTACTCTAATCTTTTTAGAGATGGGAGCTTGCTGCTTACTGCGCATGAGTCCCCAACCCCCTCTCTCCACAGAGTCGTTAATTTTCTGAAGTTAATTATTCATTGTGTTTTTAATCCGTCCCTAGCCAAGCGTCAATCGCCTCACTGCGCCTGCGTGTACTCTAATCCTTTTAGAGATGGGAGCTAGCTGATTACTGCACATTACTCAACCCCTCCCCTAACCCTTTGAGGCTTAGTTTACGGTAACGCTTTGGAAAATCCCTTCTCGATTTTGAAATGTAAATCTGTTTTGAACAGCATTGTGAGAATTGAGAGTTAAAAAACCCATTAACTGATTCATGTTTTGTCATTCATTCTTATTCATTGGGGTACTGAAGAGGTGTGGGGGGGGGGTTGTGGTTGTTGTCAATGATTATGATTAGCAGGAATTTGAATAAATATTCATTTAATTTTATCAGGAACCAAAAAATACAAATATAAAAATAATCATGAATAATACATAATATTGTCTTTATTAAGTTCTTCTGGCAGATTGAAATTGGATAAACATTTAGAAAACATTTGTAAAACATGGGGAAACATGAATAATGCACATAAATAAGAATATTATTTAATAATATATACTGTAATATATACTGTAATGTATAATATATATATATATATATATATATATATATATATATATACTGTACATAGTAATATTATTTTTTCCGTCTTTATCTTGTTCCTCATTCTGTGTACAGTACAGTAGTTCATTGAGAGAGAAGAGGTTTTGTGTACATCATTACTGCTGTTTATATACTGTACATTTGACTGTACAAGCAGATTAGACAGGACACAACACCCCACCTCCCCCCAGGCCACCCTTTTTCCTGAAACGACAAGAAAACAAAATATTAGAGCAGTTATGTGCGTACTGTATTATGGCATTGTGTGATGTGTAGTACTACTGTACATAGCTGGTGCTGCTTTCTCTGAAAAAAAAATTGAGTAGTTAGTAGGCAGTTACTGTAGTACTGTCAAACTAGTCTACTGTATACTGGAACTACTGTATACTCTGACTACTATTTATACTACAGTATGTACTGTAACCTGATGGCTGGTGCTGCTCTCTCTGTAAATAAAAAACTGTAACTACTGTATACTCTGACTATTAGGAAAGAAAAAAATCTGTGCCATACTTACCTGTATCATACTGTACTTACAATACTACAGCACAGTACTACTTTCCTGATGCTTGCCCATTATGCGCGATCGCAATGGGCAACACAGTGGCAATATGGTCTATATATTTATTGCAGCGTTCCACGGCGAGTACATCGTTCCAAAAACTCATTATGCCTTTCAACAACTCGTCCTTTTTGGAGGGTTTCGCCACTTTCCGGATATGGTCCTTCAGCTGATGCCAGACCATTTCGATCGGATTGAAGTCTGGCGATCTGTCATTGGAAAAAAAGGACAATTAGTTAAAGAGATACAGTACACAGTAAAAATAGTGGGGGAAAAAATGAGACACGGTCTACTGCACTTACTCCGCTGGCGTCTTCACCCAGTTGATATCGCGCTCAAGGATATGCGCTGTTGACGCGGTGTGCTTCGGATCGTTGTCCTGGTAGAAGCGGTGACCATTCGGGAACTCGCGCGTGATGTATTGCACTATCTCAGGGACAATGTTGTCTTGGAAGAAAGCTTTATTCATGATTCCTACAGTATAGCAAGAAAAGAAAAGTGCTCAAAAAACTGCACAATTGTACAGTGCATACAGTAAGGCCACACTAGTAAAGTACAGTGCATAAGACTACATTATATTTGATATATTTTACCTTCAAAGATGACAATGCATCATGGTCCATGCCTAGAGATGGCACCCCACACATGCAGCTTCACGGGGTGTTTTGGCCGCGGCTTCAAACATATGCGGCCTTTTTTGTGGAACGCAAAGCTTGCAAATCTCTCCAGCGACACAGTAGACTCATCAGTGAAGATGCAATCCTGGAAAGTTTCCTCACTGTCGATCCATGCCTGGGCCTGGACCACTCTTTTGATTTTGTTTGCGTCCCGTATCATGGGGTACGCTCTGTAATGACAAGGAATAAATAATTTTAGCGGTACAGTACAGTTTCCTAAACAACACTTTTACCTCCTGTACTGTCCAGTACTAACCTCACACGTCCATATTTCTATCCAATGCTGCGTCTCATCTTCTTTATGCTGGTCTCGGAAACAGTCAGATTGTGCTTTTCCAGCAGAGTGTATTTGACCCTTAATGCACTCTTTTCATAATTCTCCTCACTTATTTTGTCCACCAGAAGAGTTGTCTCCCTAAAATGTAAAGAAAATATATTGTTTTATTAATATGCAGCAATATAAAAATTATATATACTGCTGCGGCCACTTTCATTCTAACATTTGCCCGTAATTTCCTGGGGCTTAGTTCGGCTGGCGCCGAACTTGGCCGCGCGCCAGCCGCATCTCTTCCCTGCACTCCCCTCCCCTCACGCACATCTTCCTCTCCCCTCCCGACCCCCTGGCTTCTCCTGCTCTGCCCCTTCTGCCCCTGCATCTTCCCCGTAACCCCGCTTACCCCGCTTCAACCTTCAGAGGATGTCGGGGAAGCCGGGGAAGCGGGCGCGCCACGTGACACCGGCGCCACAGTGACGTGTGGACAAGCCGCGTCACCCCGCGCATTGCATGCGCATTGCGGTGGCGGCCGCATTAGAATAAAGGTGGCCGCCACTGTACTGTTGTACTGTAATATAAATATACAAAATATATATACTGTTGTAATATAAATATAAATATACAAAATATATACAGTATACTGTTGTAATATAAATATACAAAATATATACTGTATACTGTTGTAATATAAATATAAATATAACAAATATATATACTGTTGTAATATAAATATAAATATAAAACAAATATATACTGTTGTAATATAAATATAGATATACAAAATATATATACTGTTGTAATATAAATATAAATATACCAATAATACAGTATATACTGTTGTAATATAAATATAAATATAAAACAAATATATACAAAATATATACTGTATACTGTTGTAATATAAATATAAATATACAAAATATATATACTGTTGTAATATAAATATATATATAAAATATATACAGTATACTGTTGTAATATAAATATAAATATACAAAATATATATACTGTTGTAATATAAATCTACAGAAATAACAAAAATATTAGATACAGTACTGTAGATGTACAGTACATTTTTGGATCTAAATTTTTTTTAAAGTGTTATAAATATACTTACGCGTTAGTTACCCTTGGTGACCTTTTGCGGTCTCTGTTTTTTCCATGCTCACGGTGGTTGCTGGCACAACGAGGCCAGACGTAGCTAGCCAGCATTGGATAGCAGCAATTCGGTGTCCGCTCGTGTACATCTCCTTAATTCGCATGCTGAGATCCTTGGAAATCTTTTTAACAACCATTGCTGCGAGTAGAAAGGAATACAAACACAAGAATGTATATTCGATGTTTAGTCGATGTGTATTCAATGTGCAGTGAATCCACAAAATGGATGGTGTATTTATACGGTAATGACTCACATTAGAGTATGCCCACTTTCAACACCTGTACCTCGCTGCCATGCATAAAAGGTTACACACTTTGCATAGCCCACCACTCGATCTTTATCTGAACTTGCCCTTGTCCAGATACTGCATTGTGCCACCTGCTTCCATGGAGCAACCCCGATTCTACGGACTCAGGAACCCACTCGTCTCTGCTGTGCCTGACAAGCAGAAAAAGCGAAAGGCGGTTGCTGTTTCCACGCCAAGGCAAAAGCAACAGGCTAAGGCCAATAAAGAAAACCTTCTGCTGACCCCAAAGGCTAAGGGTTTTCATAGACGTCAGTCTTATTATGTCAATAAGATATACGGTGATGTACTCTCGACGCAAAACGATTGGCAGCCAACCCATCGAACCCGCAGACCACCTCCTCCCATACGCTTCGACGACTGTGTCGCCGCTGTCCCGGAAATCTTTAGCCCGTCTTCTCCACCTCTCGTCCTCGACGCTGCCGCCGCCCTCCCGGAAACCCTCAGGCCATCTTCTCCGGTTCTATCCGACGACGCTGCCGCCTCTGAAATCCACGGGTCACTTTCTCCTTTGCTCTTAGATGACTCTGCTTCTCGCCCGGAAATCCAAAGGTAACTTTCTCCATCCCCCTTCGACGACGCTGCCGCTTCTCCTCTACCGGATATCCACAGGTCACCTCCTCCACCCTTCTTCAATGTCGCTGCCGCTTCTCTCCATGAACCCCCATCTCATCCTCCGTTGCACCCATCCACCCAGATGTTCACACGCCATGCACAAGAAGCAGCTCGTTAGACCGGATGCTGAATGGGATAATTCCCCGGGAATTCTATTGTGCTGGCAAAGATAGATCTGCTTCTGGAGACAATGCTAAATGTGGAGCAATGGATACAACAAATGGATCAACGGATGATACATATGGATCAACGGATGGATCGACGGATGGAGAAGATAGAGGCTGACATAGCGGGTATACATTATTTGCTCGGTGTTAATGCCCCTGTTTCCCCGACGCTGGAGTAGGGGGTGACATGGATGTGATGAATGGGACCTTCGACGCCCTTCCATCACCAAGCGCACCCCCTCCACCAGAAGATGTAGTGTACATGTATGCCATCGAGGAAGACATGACAACCCCGTCAAGACCACACCAGGAGACAACACGGCGACCAAGACCGGAGGAAAGCTGCCTCCCAGACAACCTCACATCGCCCGTCGCCTCAAGCACACCCGCTCCCAAAAGACCTACATTCGCTCGCATCGATACGGTGCCCAACATCACCCTGTGCGATCTGCCACCGGCGCTCAGGGAGAAGTATAGGGTGATGATGATGCACCCCACAAGTATGCCTTGTTACTTTTTAAGCACCATGTTCCCTACTCTTTGTACTGCGACTGGGCCTTCAAAGTTAACTACGAAGGAAATCGCGTAAAAAAGGCGCTTCCTGCCAATTTAAGGAAGAGTGCAGAAGAAAAACTTTATTGTGGCATATAAGCCCTGATTAAAAAGACATACAAAACAATTCTCTGACGCGTTTCGAAACGCGTCAGAGAATTGTTTTGTATGTCGTTTTAATCAGGGTTTATATGCCACAATAAAGTTTTTCTTCTGCACGCTGCCGCCAGCCTGATACTATTTTTGCAGTGCTCATAGTCCTCTCACTTACCTTGCTACCTACTGTTGGGACGGATGCACGCCACGAGGAGAGCAGTGGTGGAGTTCCTTTTCCCCCGGACCAACAGCTTACCGGCACTAGGAAGGCAGCTATGTGAGTTTCTACATTCTGCCGTGAAGACCCGCTGGGAACACGTGACCCGCCAGAGAAGGAACCGCCGGATGGGACATACATTCCGGTCAGGTTAGAGGTTTTCTTTCCCTTAATGCGGCTTGTCCCAATACAGTGTCTGGTTACTTTTGCTGTCATTATCTGTTGCTTTATTACATGACTTGGGGATTAGACTACGCTGCTCGTGAAGTGTTTAACCCTGGATTCCCTGAAGACTCTCTGTTATATTTAAAGTCTTCCCCGACGCCAGTTTAGAGCACCCAACTAGGGAACACCTCGCTTACCAACCTGCAATTTAAGGAAGAACATTCTGGATGAAATGCGGCGCTTTTATCCAATTACAGATCCTGTAATGAAATGTGTTCGAGACTGCATTAATGGCGTTTTGCGCCATGCAAGGAATCGGCCATGGATGGACAATGTGGAGGACTTTCTGTAAGACCATACTGTTGTGCTGAACTGTACTGTTCATGTTTTGACCTGCTGAACTTAAATAAAGGATATGTTTTGGCATGCTGTACTGTATTTAACTTACTGTTTTAACTTGCTGTACACAGACACAGGACCAGCACAATTCCAGTCCCCGAGGGCCGCAAACAGGCACGGTTTTCAAGGTTGTCCTGAAAACCGGCCCTGTTTTCTGCCCTCGAGGACTGTACTGGTGCAGGTCTGACTGACAGTTTTGCACACCATCCCACTGTACTGTATATGTTTCTTTAATAAAGGAGATGTTTCGTTTGTATACTGTATTTTATGAATAAAGATTTTTTTTAATCACAGGTAAGACCATACTGTTGTGCTGAACTGTATTGTACATGTTTTGACCTGCTGTACTTAAATAAAGGAGATGTTATTGTGTGTTTCTTAACTTGTATTTATACAGAAAAAATTTTTATCTTGCTGTACACACACACAGGACCTGCACAATTCCAGTCCCTGAGGGCCGCAAACAGGCATGGTTTTCAAGGTTATCCTGAAAACCGGGCCTGTCTGCTGCCCTCGAGGACTGTACTGGTGCAGACTGTTTTGCAGACCATCCCACTGTATATGTTTTGACTTTAATAAAGGAGATGTTGGGTTTTGTATATTTTATGAATAAAGAATTTGTTTTTAAAACATGTGACTGTAAACCATACTGACTGACTGTAAATGTTTTTACTTTCTATACATAAATGTTTTTACTACTGTAGCAGTAAACCATACACCTGTTGATGTTTTGAATTGCTGTGCACTTAAAATGTTTCCACATTGTACAGGATTTTTAAATAAATGTTTTGTACTTACTCCACCCATAAAAGAACATGTTTATTTGTTTTACATTGTTCCATTGGCTCCTTTGCTACTGTAACAAAATACAGTGTTTCTAGAATGTCGAGGCATACTGCACTGTATACTCTAGGCATGCTCAGTATATAATACACATATTGTACTGTATGTACTGGCACTGTAATAAATGTAGAATAAATGCATAGTTTTTATTTTTTCGGGTTTATTACACAGTATACTGTATATAAAAAACTATTGTATACTGTACGGCCGGAAAATATCAGCATACTGTTTCAGGTACACGGTACAGTATTCTATCCTAATCAATAACAATGGCCACTAAACTGTAGACTCTGGTACGTGGCTTTTTAAATCCGATTCAGCAATGTGCAGGCATTGTTACACAAAGCAATATTATCCATCGAAATCCCTCCATTAGCCGTTTTATTTTCTGAGGAAAAACAAAAAGAAAAGTTTTACTGTAATGGTCAGTCCCCTAAAGACGTTCCCAGCCAGTCCCACCAATAAGTTTCTCGGGGGGGCATCTCCTGTTCACATGCGCATGCGCCTACCGTCGATGTAATGACACGCATATGTGTTTCAAGAAGGTTCCAATGCGCATGCGCCTAGCGTTCCACCAATTGTTCAGTATCTGCAGTACAGTACTGTAGAAGCCGCTCAGCCAATAATATTGCTTACAGGAGAATCGCTTTACTTTTGAATTGCACCGATATTGATACTGTATTGTCAAAATAAAAAAAACACAGAAAATAATACGGCAACAATATTCACCATAGAATTTCCCATTCAGCTGGCGCCGGCGCCGGTCCACTGCCAGTCCAGTGTTCTTGATCATCGACGTCGATAGTTTGCAGCGGGACTAGTCCACCTGTAGTCAGCTGATGAGGCTGGAAATTGCTTAGGTACATACAAGCTTGATCGAAACTGCACGCGAAATCCGACTCACGCTCAGGGTTGTCACTGACGGTGGGACCGTTATTGGAAGCCGGTGCCGGTGCATTGCTTGGCAGCGACTGTCGTTTCTTAGTTGAACAGTGATCGCTACATAACCTTTTCCTTATTCCACGTATGAGGAGCTGGCAAAAATTTGTAAAAGTCATAGTTTTCGATAAAATACTGATAAATTTGAACAACTGTTGCCATCTTATCATCTGTTGCATTAATCGCGGCCCATATCAAATACGCGTAACTTCTGTTGGGTTTTTGGAAAACGGGCTGCACTTGAACACTCATGGCGGGCGGCGGGTCTCTGGAGAATACTGTAACCGAAACTGGTCTTTGTCTTTCTTTAATATGAAAAGCCTAAATTGATACATTTTTGCAACCTCTTCCTTTAGTCTCAAGGCCAAGTTACAATAGCACACTGTGGTATCTTTTTAAACGAAACACCTGCAAGTCGACACATTACTGAAGCGCATGCGCATTACAATTCATGAATATCTGCCATCTGGCGGACACGCGAAGAATTGCAACCTTAAAATCCGAACCATTCTCAATAAACGCATCAACCACGCGTCAACCGCGCATGACCCGCGCATGACCCGTGGCTGAGAACGCAAAATGAATGCGGCATGCTCCAGGTGAAGTGCGTCTCATTCCAGGAAAAAGCCAGGGAAAAAACGGCGATGTGTCAGACTCAGTATACAGATGTAGCCAACATTATTGCAACATTTGGTGTGCACCCACAGGTGAACATTACATTTCCACAGGATTAGTACCACACGATTTGTATAAAGCAGACGGGGTGCCTATATTTTAAAAGGGAGATATATTGCAACCGGGGAATTACAGACCTATAAGCCCGACATCAATATTGGGGAAGCTAGTACAGCATAATATTCAGGAATACCTAATGGAAAACAAAATTATTAGTAATAGTCAGCATGGATTTATGAAGGATAGGTCGTGCTAAACTAACCTCATTGTTTTTTTTGAGGAGGTAAGTAGGAATTTAGACCAGGGTAATGCAGTTGATGTGGTCTACTTAGATTTGCAAAGACTTTTGAAACGGTTCCACAGAAGAGGTAATTGTACAAAACAAAGCAAATTGTACTCTGTAAATATATTTGCACTTTGAATGAAAACTGGATGAAGGATAGACAACATAGAGTTGTCAAAAAATGGAAATTTTTCAGGTTGGGCTAAAGTTGTGAATGGAGTACCTCAAGGATCGCTACTGGTATCCCAGCCTTTTAACTTGCTTATTAATGATCAAATATTCTTCAATGCGCGCTCATTGAATAAGATGATCTTATTCCTAAGATGATCTTAAATAGATCTGCTCCCCCGTCTTGCAGCTCCTGTTGCGTGGAGGTATACCCCTCCTCCACTAGTGTCCATCGCAGATAAACTCCATCAGTGGACCAACCATGCAAAAGATAAAGCACAGGAGTGCACCAAGGGTAAAGTAATATGTATTGACAAATACAGTAAATAGTGCAAGTAGTAACTTACATGTGAGAGATAAAAAGTTCAGTAGTAAATAAAAGTTCAGGACTCCATTTGCCATGCCAGTTAGCGAGGAGTCTGGAGGTGGATGCCTGGCTTGTGTAGATCAGTCCCGCGCGCTGGTATTAGCTGATGCTGCAATGCAGCTGCTTTACTTCCAGGTCTCGCGCGTCACCTCGATACCCGTATGATTTAGTCCATCACGTCCACCGCGTCTCCGCAACTTTGACACTTCCCCCGACAGGGCTGACTGGGGGTATGAAATACACAAAGCTACGTATAGCAACCAGATGGCAGGGTGCCTGATATAGATAGTAAGAACTCCACTACGCATTTCGCACACACATGTGCTTCATCAGGTGAAGGTCTAGGGCACCTACAGGGGGGACTTAAATACTCTGGTTTAACAGTGTATACCAATTAGCTTAATTGCTGGTAGTGAAATGTATGTAAACAAATACAGAGAAGAATCACAGGGAATACAACACCGCTATCTTAAACATATCTAAAAGTATCTTAAAGTGATTTAAACAAATAGAATGACCATTGTGTGTCCATACAATGTTAAATAAATAACCAATTTGTATAGTGCTACAGACCAATAAAATTAGCAATCAATAATAATTAATACAAATAAAAATAACAATGAAAACAACAACAAAACGACATAAAAAGCACCATAAAACATAACTCTAAAAAATAGTAACCAGAAAAAAGGAATGGAAAGTGGGAAAAGTAGGAAAAAAATTGGCTGAACGGAATGTTTTTGATACACTTTCTTTCATGCCCACTTGTAGGGTGCAGATACCTGTATGAATTTACGTTTGTATTTTTAAAATGTGTTTTAGTGAGAAGCGTATCTTCCTGAATGTAAATGACTAGATCTAAAATAGTGACCTTGTCTCTATTTATTTCTCTTGTAAAGGTGAGGTTAAAATTGTTGTCATTAATCTGATCAACAAAGCCATCAAAGGAATCTTTGTCGTCATCCCAAATAACCAAAATATCGTCGATGTATCTCCTCCACAGTATTAACTGTGGAGGAAATACACCGATTCCCCATATGTGCACCGACTCCCACCATCCCATGTAATGATTAGCAAAAGAAGGTGCAAATCGTGTCCCCATTGCAGTGGGTAAATTTATAATTCGCTTCTTGTGACTGGCAGAGATCCCAAAAGTCTTTCTCAACGAATTTGTTAAAAATCTCAGTATAGTGACCTCGGGAATAGTAGCGGTAAAAAAATGACTTTGGTTTATATTGAGAATGTAAAATAGGTATCTCATTAGAATTATCTATATAGCCCTCATCTGCCAGATTCATGAGGTCAACCAAGGCGGCTTATTCATGGATAGTAAAGTCATTAATATTGGAACATACATAATCAGCTAGTGGTGCTGATCTGATTGGGGCCGTAGAAAAGTTTCTACCTAATGTTAGTTTTCTCGTGAATTTTTGAAGATCCACATATAAATCAAAATTACTAGCCTTAAAAGTGGGGGCGAATGAAAGACCCTTGCCTAATAGTGTCATGAGGGTGTTATCTACTGTCGCGGCCGAGTTTATTCTTACCTTTGCCCGGTCTCGGCCGCGACAGTAACTGGGCGCGCGCCGGGGTGTCCCGTGCGCGCGCCGAAGCATCGGAGGAGCGGTGCTCCGATCGGGGCTTCCCCCTCCACTCTCCGGGTCCGCCGGGTCCCCCGGAACCCCCCACCACCTTCCCCCACATCGCAGGACACCAGGGCTCCCTCGGGGAGCCCTGGGCACGCGTGCATGGGGCGCAGGCACCCGATGAAGCGTGACCGCTAACTACTAATCAGTGTTAAGTTATCTGGGTTGGTTTTTTGGATGGGTGTGGTGATTCTTCGTCCCCCTCTTATTCCTCTTCTGAATCCTGCCTTTTTCGTACTGCTTTGTTTTTGATCTCTAATAATAGCGGGTGATTGGGGTCCCAGACTAGTATTGTCTGTCTCATTTTTCTAATCTGTTTACAAAATCCTCATTTTGTTCCTCTGGTTTATATTCTAATACCTCAAATATATTTTTTAAGGGAATTTGAAAATTCTCCTTTCCTCTATTATCACAGTGGGTCTTCTTGTCCCTATAATTCCTATCCTTACCTTGAGGATTATATTCTCGTTTGTTTTGATGCTTTTGATATTTTTTATTATTATGATTCCAATTTGTAGATGACTCAGCTTGATTACCCCATGTTGGTTTATATGAAGTATCTTTCCTATAGTGTTTTGGTGTATATCTAGTATTCCGTACGTTTTGAGGAAAATAGTGGGGTTTTTATGATAACTTGAATCTCTAGGTGTTCTAGGTGGATATCTAAGCTGATTCAAATTTTTGTTTGGATTGATATTAATTCCCATTTGTTCTGATATGACATTGGGAATTGGCGTCTTTGGCCTCAGCGTTATAAGCCTGCAAGCCGCGTTATAAGCCTGCAAGCCACGCCAAGGCATAACCAAATTTGCAGGTCCTAACACTATATGGTTAAAATTCTCATTTACTTCTGTTGGGGGAAGAATTACCACATTGGGTCTGTCCAAACACAGGAACATGAAAAAGACCTGCTAACTTAGAAAGTGGGGAAGGGCAAGCTTAAACCCTGGGAGGAGAGGCCACTAACCTCCAAATAACTGATACCAGCTGCAAATTACATTAATAAACACACAATCCCAGCAAGCCAAGAAACCCCAAAACCCACCACATCCCATATAATGATATATACATTATCAGTGTCAAAAGGAGTGCTACTGAGCGTGGCCAAATGTATACAACAAAAGACACCAAATTTGCAGGTCCTAACACTTCCTGGTTAAAATTCTAATTTTCCTCTTTTGGAAGAAGAATGACCACATTGGTCCAAAACACAGGAACACGAAAAAGACCTGCTACCTTAGAAAGTGGGAAGGGGCGAGCTCGAACAGAGGTAAATGAGAATTTTTACCGGGTAGTGTTAGGAGCTGCAAATTTTGTTATGCCTTTGCTTGGCTTGCAGGCTTATAATGCTTTGGCCAAAGGGTTTAACTAAATAACCCTTATTCATGAGAATATCAGCATTGAAGTATTGTACTAATATATTTTTTGTCATATTGGATGTAGCATTTGGCAGTTCTGTCTTTTGTTGTATACATTTTGCCACACTCAGTAGCACTGCTTTCGACACAAATATATATATATAGTGGTGGGTTTTGGTGTTTCTTGAGATTGCTGGGATTGTGTATTTATTAACTAAATTAGAAGTAGAATCAGAGCAGGCTGTAATTTCTCTCCACAAGGACTTGGATAGACTGGCAACTCGGGCAGGTAAATGACAGATAAGGTTTAATACAGATAAATGTAAGGTTATACATTTGAGAAACAAGAATAAACAGGCAACTTACAAATTTAATGGGGATAAATTAGGAGAATCCTTGATGGAGAAGGATTTAGAAGTGCTTGAAGACTGCAGGTTTAGCAAAAGTGCCAAAAGTCATGCAGTAGCTGCAAAGGCAAACAAGATCTTATCTTGCATTAAGCGGGCAATGGATGGAAGATAAGTAAACATAATTATACCCTTTTATAAAGCATTAGTAAGACCACAACTTGAATATGGAGTACAATTTTGGGCACCAGTCCTTAGAAAATACATTATAGAACTAGAGAAAGTGCAGAGAAGAGCCACCAAATTAATAAAGGAGAGGAGAGGAGAGACTAGCTAAATTAGATTTGTTTACATTAGAAAAGAGGCATCTAAGAGGGGATATGATTACTATATACAAATATATTTGGGACAATACAAGGATCTTTCAAAAAACTATTTATCCCAAGGGCAGTACAAAGGACTCAGGTCATCTCTTAAGTTTGGAGGAAAGAACATTTCGCCAGCAACAAAGGAAAGTGTTCTTTACAGTAAGGGCAGTTAAAATGTGGAATTCATTACCCATGGAGACTGTGATGACAGATTCAATAGATATGTTCAAAAAAAGGTTGGACGTCTTTTTAGAAAGGTATGGTATACAAGTACAGTATATACCAAATAAGTAAACATGGGAAAGATATTGATCCAGGGGGTAATCTGATTGCCAATATTGGGAGTCAGGAAGGAATTTATTTTTCCCTTTATGAGATATCATTGGATGATATGTTACTGGATTTTGTTGTTTGCCTTCCTCGGGATCAATATACTGTAAGTGCAAATATAGGATAAAGTGTCTGTCGTCTAAATTTAGCACAGGTTGAACTTGATGGACGTATGTGTTTTTTCAACCTCATCTACTATGTAACTATGATCTTGGCTCGTGTCAGATCAGCTGTACCAATTACACAGAAAGTTTTGTGAGTGGTAACCTGGAGAAGATAAAGGACTTCCACAGGGATTGCTTGGAAGTACCTGCATCCAGCACGAGTAGAGGTACAGACAGCATTGGCACCTATTTTATACCCACAAAATGTTGTAAGGTCTGGTGAAAGTGTGATAGCGCTGCCTCCTTCTTGTGCATGGCTAATTTAAAACATTGGGCACTTCTCACGCACATTGCAATAATGTTAACTACATCTCTACATAGGAGAACTGTAACATTTCCTCTTCGGTACTTACCACTCATACTAAATAAACCTCTACTCTCCCAGCAGAACTAGAAATATATTCTGTTACAGCCCTTGCTGCCAGAGGGGCCAGAAATAGGATTACAATGCGGGTTTCCTGTGCAGTGACATGGTCATTATGTCAGCAGAATATTTCAGGCATTCAAGTAATACATTTGATTCCTTGTTAAAGGAGTAGTCACAATGAGCAACACATGTTTCTGACTGTTGTTTTTAATCCGTTGTTGGTGGGATTTTAGAGTTTTCCAATTACAAATTTAGATTATTGCCATTTAAATGGGCCATTTTACTACTGATATATACAGTATTGAGTTGAAATGGGAAATCCCATCATCAGATTACCCTTATTTGAAATTATTCTACCATAGTTTGAATTTGAGCAGGTGAAATAAATCTGTGTTCCTTTTTTGTCAAATAGTTTCATAATACTGCAAAACGTACTTATACACTTTTATTATATTATATATTACTTGGCATATACTTTAACAGTTCAACTTTATTCCAAAGAATACATACCTAGTTGAGTTGCTATTTATTTACCACAGTGCAGACGAAACTTTATTCTAAAATCACAACACTTCTTATAGATTACTGATTATGCCAATAATCGGAAAGCAGCAAGTTTATTTCATTCAAATTAAAATGATACAAATTGAAATAATACATACATTAACTAAGTTGTAAAATGTGATGCTTATACAGACTGCTTTATTTGCACTAAAACAATGTACATACATATAGTACTGTATGTTTTATTAAAAATGTCAAAATATGATTCAATTACGTTTGCTTAATATATGCCCTTTATATTGCAACACAAGAAATGAGGGTCATATCGTATATCAATGAGTTGTTATAATTCTGAAAATAATTAGTAAATTGTCTATAAAAATGTCGATATGTCAAGTTGTGGTTGAAAGTAATGCAACAAGGTTGTTATATGGAGCGATTGTATGACAAAAGGGAAATAATTCATTGACATATTTTAACTGCAGGTAATAATTTTACTTTGTCTCCTTATTTGTCTCTACTAATTAGACATCAGTTAAAATGTCAGGCTTGTGCTGGCTTAATCTGCTTAGAAATTGTGGATGTAATAGAGGAGATTTAAAAAAGTAGTTTGGTTAGCGTTGATACCAAACAAACACTAATTAAGTTGTTGTGGGTTAAAAAGGGGCAAAACCCCCTGACTGTAAAAAGAACAGCAAACGTAGAAAACCTATGTGTGCATCTGCATATCTTCTGCAGGTACTCAAACCTGCATCAGTGGGCGTGTCAGGTTTAAACTTCCGATCCATCTATACATGGATTCCCTAGAATTTGTGCCTGCTACATAATATAGATTCTATTGCTCATCCTGGGACAAGTAAATATAGAATTAGTGGACCCATTGAAATACATGTAGCCCCCCTTTCCCTATGACTAAGGGAACTATGCGTGCTGATATACCTTTTGGCGTACAGAAGGCCTCCGCTAAACCTCCGCTTCTTGGAGCCTGTGGTGATCTCTCCCTCTCTGTTCGGTACAGCGCCTCTACTTTTGGGGTATCCCAGCAGCGCCGGATGATTCCACATAGGACTCAATAAACACCATACACTGGGTATCATATAACTTCTTTACTAACACTATTATAATCAGCACACCCACAATAAAATATCCCCACATACAATGGCTAACTCCTGGCATGGTTCCCACACAAAGCACTAAGGGTGCTCTAGGTACCTGAACACCCGGAGTCCGCAGACCAATCCCACCCAAAGTGTGAGGTAGCGCTACCCCAAAGTGTTATGAATTGTTGGTGCACTTAGGATACCTGCCTGGGCACTCCTGTACCCAGGTATCAGTGTCAGCTCAACAAGGTCAGTCAGGTCCCACAACATGAGGTCTGCAAAATCCCCTCTCGCCTCACAGGTGATGGTCCACCTCGTGGGGAAGCTCCAGCAGGAGTGTCTCCCGTAATGTCTATAGGGCCTGGACCTGGTCCCAGGCCACAGAGCACCGCATGGCCGTCAGTGCAATACTAATACAGCGGTACTAAGGGGAGCATCCCTATCTGGGGCCTTCCCTACAATACTGAGATACTCTGACTCAGGGCCTAGCTGGGGCCTACGGGGCAATACTGGCCTAGTTCAGGGAGGCACTGTTCCCTGGTCACTACCTGCTCCGTTAACTCTCTCTGCAGCACTGGCGCGCGGTCTCTGTGCGTCCAAACTATATCCTGCTTCCCTGCTTTGCCTCAGCCCTATTGGCTTGGCTGCCCCATGGGATTCCCTTCTCCTGGAAACTCTGGGACATGGGACATTGTGGAGCCTGTTTTGAGATGGCTGCCGCAACTAACAGACAGCGCATGCACCGCATGTTCTATTGCCCATGCGCGAGCACATAATGGTGGCTCCCACACTACGAGTCCACTGCGGAGCTGAGGTGGCTCCGACTAGCCTGCATCCTCCCCTCCCAGCACCGGAGTTAAGGGGGCTCAGCTACATACAGATGTTTCATAGTTTTGAATTTATCATCTTGAGCTAGGTAACTAAGTCCGCAGGGTGCTCATTCAATACAATCTTTCCTTTGTGGAGAGCAGCAGTGAGAGAATAAATGAAAAAAGGAAGGATGAAACAAAGTAACAGCAGGGTGAATAGAGAAAAGGAAAACGGGGAACAGAAAGGGCAGAGACAGAGAGTGAGCACAGTGGGTGAAAGGATATTTAGAGAAGGGGTAGTTTTGGTATGTTTAGTCTATTGATTTTTTGGAATGGTTTTCAGGCACTGATATCCTTATGTCTTGCTATGTTTTTAATTAACAGCATTGCCACCATGGTCTTTGTGTAAACAAAGAAATGGATGCTCGTACTGTTGACGGTGAATGGGGACAATGGGGACCTTACAGTTCGTGTTCGAGAACCTGCGGTGGTGGAATTAAAACTACTACTAGAGACTGCAATGAGCCTGAGTATGATTTAATGTTACATTGATCTAATGTTTTTTTATTTATTGTTTATATATTTAAAAATGTAAACTTCTCCACATTTTAAAATACCCACCTACAAGTCACATTTACTCAACAATTTACAGTAAGTTGGAACTGCTGATGGGAATCTTAATATCCAATAAGTGTGACCTGCACACAAACAAGAAAACTATTGTCAAAACATTGCCTATAATTCAATTTTTTATATCAGTAGAAAACCACATACTGTACAAGGTAAAACAACTACTGTCAAAGCTATCAAAAGGTGACAAGTATAAAACATGGAAACACACAGTGACAATAAATCTCTAACACATATATAAAGGAGAGAGAAATACAAAATTTGTCTAACACCGTGGATTAATGAGTGAATGGGATACATATCACCTAATACTGTACTTTATGTTATGCAAGAAGGTGTGCAAAAAATGGCTAATTCACAAAGAGGGCAAATGCAAAAAAGAGCAGCAATTATAAAAGGGGGCAACGTTTCAGGGTCTGATGTCCTTTCTTCTGGCCCATTCCCTCACATAAAAATGCAGTACTTCCCTTACTGTATGTGTCCCTCCTCCATAATCGGATGGGAATCTTATATGTATGTATGTCTTTATACTGTATAGTGCCATTAATGTACACAGCGCTTCACAGCAGTAATACACGTGACAATCATATAAATAACAAATAGTACAAATAACAGATCATGGGAATAAGTGCTTCAGACATAAAAGTAACATTGTAGAAGAGGAGTCCCTGCTCCTAAGAGCTCACAATCTAATTGTGTAATTGTATGCTAGTATTAAAAGCCTAATATCCCCAGATGTGCATAAGGTTGGCTCTTTAATATTGTATATTGTATCTTGAATTGACTGTAAATTGTCATCATGCACTGGAAGGTTTCTTACGGTGTAGCACTGCTTAATACATATGGCCCTAAACGTAAAAACAAATTCTAATGTTGCTATTAGACAGAGGGAGTAGGCAGTCTGGCCCATTGAGCGGAATAAAATAAAAAGAACTGAAAGTGGATGGGAGAGGTTGGAGAAAGGCTTATGTGGTTCAGGTGAGCTGGCAGTGGCAGACTTGCCAGTAATATTTATACCTATTATTGTGACATATTGACACAACTCTACACCGTATATTCTTTTTCACTGTAATTAACACTTCCCACCATCATCATGGTGAAACTGGCACCAACACTTTTTGTGAAATCTCATAAAGCATTTTCTAAGGCAATCTCAAGTAATATGATGTTATCAGTACTGTCTTTGCACACAAAGGAATGAGTAACTTGTTTTGTTTTTACAGCATTACATAGTGTACATTTAGCTTTTCAGTTTAGTCAATATGCAATAGGTATGGTACATGCTTTATTGTCTCTTGCTTCTTCAAAATGTGCTTTCCCCATCACCACTGTGTTGTTCCTAATGCAACCAAATTTACCAACAAAGAGTACTGAATGGCCACAAAATGTTTTGTTCTTTACTGATGTTTTCAACACAACAAGTTCTGAAAAAGTAATAATTCACTGGAAGGTATTATTACATTGATGTATACAATGTGCAATAAGGTGTCACCCTCTCTAACAGACCAAGAAATGAAGGGAAATATTGTGTAGGGAGAAGAATGAAGTTTCGATCGTGTAACACTGAATCCTGCCCCAAAGAAATGCGAGATTTTAGAGACAAGCAATGTTCTAATTTTGATGGCAAACATTTCAACATCAATGGTCTCACACCCAATGTACGCTGGATACCAAAATATAGTGGCAGTAAGTGTATTAACATACTACTTTAACTTTTTTTTATAAAGTGGCGGTTTCAAAAGGAGCTTCACAACAGCAGAAAACATATCGTTTTTCCTTTACAGTTCTAATGAAAGATCGTTGCAAGCTTTTTTGCCGTGCTTCTGGGACATCATCCTACTACCAGCTGAAAGACAGAACTGCAGATGGTACTCCTTGTGGGCCTGAAACAGATGACATATGTGTTCAAGGATTGTGCAGGGTATTTAAATATACAACTGTTTTCTACCGTCTGATAATGCCAAGATTTTGCAATGGGTATCAAAGTGCCTTGAGATTTTTTTTTAAGAGCAATGATTTGAAGTGCAGACTCTTTCAATCGTAACAGTCTGCAAATAGCAGATTCATTGGAAGAAATACTTTTAAGGTTAACTAAAGTATGACAATTGAAATTGTCTTAAATGGGTGTTAAAGTTGCAGACCTAGCAATATCCTAAATGTGTTTTTTTTTAAATAAATAAGTTCGGTGCTATGAGAAAATACTTGTAGCATTTAAAAAAACAAACAAAAAAAACCCTGTAAATGACATTTTTTATGTATTATCATGTAACAAGCATTTTTTATTTCTATAGCAGCCATTTGCAAAGTCACATCGCCTTCCTCTTCTGAAACAGGCTCTGGTACACCCATTTTTGAGCCCTGCCTTCTCTCTAGCAGTGCACCAATTGTATCTAGTGACTGCCTGGTCACATGATCTTCCCCAGAGAACTTTGCATCTTTGGTCCTCTTCTGCTGCACTGACAGCCATTTAGTGAACCCCTGAGCTGAATCTTTACCGATCGATCACAGGAGAACAGTTCAATCGGCAACTTAGCAATTACTTATCATTGTGTGGTACATATTGATGCACATATTAAAGGGTTTTTTTCTTTTTAACCTGGCAGCTTGAACTGCTGCTTTAACAATAAATAATGACTGTTACACTTTATTGAATCTACCACAAACTCTAATTACAACTCTTCAAATTCTAATGCACTTGAATTTTGACAGCATTTCAGCCCATATTTAATTTTTGTTGCACACAGTGGAGATTCCAGCTGTGAAGTTGGAAATTGTTGCCAAGAGATTAGAAATTGCAAGGTTTCTTCTAGTTGCAACATACTATAGACTTCTCCAGCCTACGTTAAAGGAGCAATCCATTCAATAATCTATGTGTTTTTTTTAAATTAAATCAGTTCTATAGCACAGTATTAGATAATACTTACTAAAATGTGTTAATGAGTTTTAATATACTGATCATCGTTTGATTTAGCAGGTTGTAGCCCACCTAGTGCAAGATCTTTGCAACACTTTCTTGTTTGTGATAATTTGTTGCTAATATTCCCAGCAGTTTGAGCTGAAACTGTAACAATAGATAATGTTATCTTAGTAATATCAGGATACATTGTGGCTACTGAGTTACAGTAACTGAAGGACTGATTGAAGCTGCGGCCATTTAGTGAACCTTGGGAAGCAGAATCTTTGATGATCGATCACTGAAGTACAAATCGATCGGCAGCTTAGGTAGTTTGTTTTCAATAAAGGTAATGAAAGGCTGCATATATTAAAACTATATATATATATATTTAAAAGTGCTACTTGGACTGCCTCTTTAAAAATGTAAAACTTTTTAAAAGGTTAATTATATACCAACCCCATCCCCTCAAACCCACCCCTAAAAAATCACAAACATTCCACATATTCAATTCATAGGACATATTCATGGAATGTAAAGAATATACGAGGGAGTAATTCAGTTCCGATGCGGGGTATCATACCCACTTTGGCATTAACTTGACTTGAATGACAGTTAACCCCTGATTGGGTGCGATACCATAAGAGAATTAGAAGAATTTGTACCTGTCTTTTATGAGTTGCTAAATAAATGATTGTTTTACTGAGGCTGCTTTCTGTTGTGAAGCTGTGAGGCTGTGAAGTTGGGAAGCTGTGCTGTGCCAAGTTGTATCCTGTGAACTTTATGCGATCCCATAAGAGCTTGATAAATCTGCCCCATAGGGGTTAATGATGGTTATTCGCTATTCCAATGTAGAGAATAACCATCATCACAGGTCCTAAAATTGTTTTTCAGCTGCAAATCATTCCAACTGCATGCTTACTGTATGTCGTTGAATTGATTTCTGCTCAATTAAAAGGCTGACTATGCAATTACTTCTGTTGCACTTGGTGATTAATGTTGGCCATTAATGTTGTATTAGAAATGGAAGAACTATGTTATTTTAACTATCCATACTTGTGGTGTGATTAATAAGTATTCATTTTTTTTTTTTTCATTTTTGTTTCATTATAAAGCTAACAAAATTTGTGGATGCACAGTTTGTAAGAGTTGCATTTCATTGTTTAAGTGATCTGGTACTAAAGTGATAGTGATGTCCTGCTGCTTTTATGTTATACGCTGTACTTAATTAACTTCTTTATTGTTTTGTAGCAAGCTGGCTGTGATCATGTCTTGAATTCCAAAGCAAGGAGAGATAAATGTGGAGTCTGTGGGGGTGATAATTCCTCCTGTAAGACCCTGGCAGGAACTTTCAATAGTGCTCAATATGGTATGTTAATTTCCCTGTATCCTGAAGGGTCTCACTAAGCATAAACCGTTCTACATGAGTATTGCAGTATACATGGAATAGCTGCTTTTTATTCCATTGTACTATCATTAACATTAATTTGGTGTTTGAATATGAGTAGCTGTTTTCTATGCCAACAAACTGTTGTGTTTAAAAATGTATTTAAAGGTGCAATCCACTCTATTCAAAAAAGAAACTCCCTGCCCTTTAAAAGGGCATCTTTCCACATTAACGAGAGCCCTTTCTAAACTTATTTGGAATTTTTGTGTGAGAATGTCTCTGAAAATCCCAGCTGCCTGGTGTAGAACATGGGATAATGAATCAATGGACTTAATAAGATCACTGCCATCAATTGGAAAGTCAGTAAAAACACTAAAGATCAGACAAGTAGAGGATTGTAGGAGAGGAAAAGCAAGCTCTCTGGTACAGTTACAATCTTTAACAGTTAAATTGTTGATCAGTAGATTATTAGAGCTTTAAATAAAAAAAAAAAGAAGGCAGGGCTTATAGTGGAACACTCGTTAAAGTTAATTTTGGGTGGGATTGCACCTTGCAAGAAACATAAAAAAAGCTGTGTGTGCTGTGCACGCGCATAGTAAGTGAAACTTCTTTGACTTTTGTCACAGAAATTGTATTTGTGTTGGTGATGTTTTAATTAGAAATCAAAATACAATTTCATTGACAAAACGCAAATAAATTTGACTTAGAATGCACGTGCTCGGCACACATCCCCTGTATTAGCTATTTGCACTAAGTGTGAATTCCTCGTGTGTGCGTGTGACTGAGTGTGCGTGTGACTGAGTGTGCATGTGACTGAGTGTGCGTGTGACTGAGTGTGCATGTGACTGTGCGTGTGCGTGTGGCTGTGTGTGCGCGTGTGACTGTGAGTGTGCATGTGACTTAGTGTGCGTGTGACTGAGTGTGACCTTACATATAACCCTGCACATCACCCCCCTTGCACATCACCCCCCTTGCACATCACCCCCCCTGCACATCAGCCCCCTGCACATCACCCCCCTTGCACATCACCCCCCTTCACCTTACATATATCCCCCTGCACATCACCCCCCCCTCCGCACATCACCCCCCCCCGCACATCAGCCCCCTGCACATCAGCCCCCTGCACATCACCCCCCCTACACATCAGCCCCCTGCACATCACCCCCCTTGCACATCACCCCCCTTCACCTTACATATCCCCCTGCACATCACCCCTCCTGCACATCACCCCCCTGCACTTCAGCCCCCTGCACATCACCCCCCTTGCACATCACCCCCCTTCACCTTACATATCCCCCTGCACATCACCCCTCCTGCACATCACCCCCCTTGCACATCTCCCCCCTTGCACATCACCCTCCTTCACCTTATATATCCCCCTGCACATCACCCCCCCTGCACATCACCCCCCTGCACATCACCACCCTTCACCTTACATATCCCCCTGCACATCACCCCCTTCACCTTACATATCCCCCTACACATCACCCCCCCTGCACATCACCCCCCTTGAACATCACATACACCACTGCACATCACATACACCCCTGCACATCACATACCCCCTGCACCCTACATATCCCCCTGCACATGACCCCCCTAGCACTCCCTGCACCTCCTCACCTCACATCACATCACCTCCCCTCACCCCTGCCCCTCAGATCACGGCGGCAGAGCAGAACGCCGGCCTCCTCCTGCTCTGCTCAGTGACAGTTTATCCGCTTTGCTCATGAAGCGCCGGGCTCTCTCTCCCAATCTCAGGCCTCCAGCGCCGCCCGCCCGATCTGCACACACCGCTCTGCTTCCTCCCGGTTACCCTCCATGATCCCTGGGCTCCTCTCCTCCTCCTCCGGCCCCGGCGGCGCTCAGTCAGTGGGACACAGGGAAGTGGAGGTAGAGACGAGGGAGAAGAGAGGCTGAGTAGCGGCTCACTGAGTCCACTCGGCCCACACCCGAGACTGATTTAAAATCCCTGCGCCTGCCTTCTTGCTACATTTTTCACTCAAAAGCACCGGAAGCTCTGCGGCAGCATCTTGCTATACCCATGGCAGCGGAAGTGTAGGGGTAACGGCGGCCGTTGGGAGCGGCGCCGGCGCATGTCACAGCGGGTATGTGGGGGGGAGCGGCGGCTGTTAGGAGCAGCGCCGGCAGCTATCGCCGCTGCCGCATGTCAGAGTAGACGCATGGGGGGGAGTGGGGGGGAGCCGTGACATCACTTCCGTTTCACATTTCGCCCCCAACTCTCCCGTTTTACCCCATCAGAATAGGTGCCACTAAAGAAGTTTCACTTCAAAAATACACTATGTTATGTAGAGTATCCATGCAGTTTTTTTACTGTCTTTCTGTAACAGTAGTAGAACAGGAGAGCAGAAGGAATTCTGGTTACAAGGAACAAGGGCAGATTAATCAATCGCTAGCTTAGGTTAGCATATCCGATCTGCCGTTTGATGAATCTGCCCCTTTGAGGGTTACTCATTAAGCTGTGATCGTGTGAATCAGGGCACTCTCGCATGGAAACTCCCATTCACATCGTTTCCCGATCAGCCCTATCGCAGGTTTAGAAATACCCTTTATATTAGAAAACCTTCTATTTTTCACTCACAACAGCAAAAGTAAGTAGATACATAGATATAGTATAATTTAACCGCTGAGTCCACGGGTGATTACATTAACCGTCGGTGCCATACAGATGGGACACTGACTCTCCGGCACTTCCATATCACGTGATCGTTCTTCGGAGCGATCACATGATGTGACAGGTTGGGGGCGGGTGTAAGCATGTTGGAGCTGTGATTCCATACAGCCCCTATAAACAAGCAAGGGGCAATGATGTACAGTGAACGTCATAAGGGCACCTACAGTAGGTGCCACTCTTATGATCATAAAGGGCACCGCAGCGTATAAAGGAGAAAATCAAATCATATGTGATTTCACGAGAAAGCTGGAAAAGTGTTCAATCTGGTGTTCAACCACGTCTTTATTGTGAAATATTGTGCATACATTAGATTGTGTGTGTCTGTTTGTATACAGTGTTATGGAACTAAATGTTGTCACTATTATTTGCATGTTATTACCCAGATTCCCTTGGATTCTGCGTAATGGAAGCATTGTGTGCTGAGTGATTATGGAGAAAGGCAAGTTTGTGTGCAGGAATTTCAGGGGGACGGGAGACTTATGCACTTATGTGCTCATAAGTGGCATTTGTATTTGCTGTATGCAGTACTGTGGAGGGATTTTTTCACTTTTTTACTCGCCATAGCTTACTTTATCAATATTATTAGAATATTTTGAAATCACTGCCCTCTAGTGGTAAAAAACTTCCAAACTTTTATTTAAGGTGAAACGAAGTTATCTACAGGACCTTAACCATTGTTAAACTCATACTGGTTTTGAAAATATACTAAAGAAAGATTTTCATTCTTCACAGAAAAGATGGTAATGTTTCTATATTTCAGGTGTGCTTTTCTGTTTGCTGTAAAGGGAATTTTTTTAAAAATGAATTGCTCCCTTTAGCTTAAAGACATTTGTATCCAGAAGTAGATATCTGCTCAAGATATATCAGAAGTAAACAATCAAACATTAATTTGATTTGAATCATTTTATTTTCAATTAATAAGAATTATTTATTTTTTCTATTGATATATTTTTCTCTTATTTGAATAAGAGAAATATAAGCATCACAACACTAGTTTTCTTGTTGCTGTCCTTGATTCTTTTCTTTTGTGTGTATCACCTGTAGATGTATATATATATATATATATATATTTTTTTTTTTTTTAAATTCTATCTTAATTGTTAAAGTACATGCATTCTGTGCTATGTAGAAAAGGAATAGTGGTGATATTGTAATTCTCCCGTAAATTGAAAAATATGTTAATACTGGCAAGGAATCTACACACACACACACACACACACACACACACACACACACACACACACACACACACACACACACACACACACACACACACACACACACACACACACACACACACACACACACACACACAACAAATCGAGACTGCTCACAGTCAACCTATAGTACACAAACCACTAAAATAAATAAAAAATGCATAGTGGGAAGCATAGTTCCCAAAAAACAGAAAACTTAACAATAAAAACTAAAATGTACAGAACAATCTATGTATGAATCACAAAAGTCCCCCTTCCGTCACTCACTCTACCCCTGCTCTCTCTATTCACCCCATCTCTCTTTCACTCTTCCCCTTTTCACTCTCCCCTATGTGACTCACTCTTTTCCCCCTTCGCTATTTACTATTTCCACCTTCTGTCTCTCTTCTCGCCTTCTGTCTCTCCCCCTTCTCTGTCTCACCCTTCACTTTCTTTTCCATCTCTTCCCCCTCTTCTCTCTCAATCATTTCCCTTCTCTTACTCACTCTCCTCATTCTCTCTCTCTCTCCTCCTTTTCTCTCTCTCACTCTTCCCTCACTCACTCCTTCCCTGTTCCCTTCCTCCTCCTGCTCTTCCTCACTAGGGGTACAGTCAAAGACCAGTCAGCAACTACCAGCAACTAAATAACGGGGTTACCCCTATGGAAAAAAAAGGAGAAACCAATGCAGAGGGAGGAAGTTTCTGAAGCATACAATCTAAATCACTTGAGAAACGTTCAGATGGTAGCACTGACATTTAAATGCAACTAGCAGCAACAGCAAACAGTGCTAGGTACACACAATGATATATGTCCACAGACACCATGGAATAGCAGCTGCAGTGTGAATGTTTGTATGCTCTATCTAGCTCAATCACCCTGGTACTGTAGGATTGATAACACTGCCAGTTCAAATGCCAAATGCAGTCACAGCAACTTGTCTCATTTAATCACAATAGAGTAGGTATACAACCAACGGAATTGAAGTTGCTGCTTCGTGAGGCCACTCTAGCTGGTAGTCCTGCTACAGTCAGAGTGTTGGAAATATTAGACAAAGTTGCAACATACCCTTGAGATGGGGAGAAACAGTCATAATGTTTTGGGGTGGTGCCCCTTTTTCAGATGCCACCAATAATTGCTATGATAAAAGCACATCTTAATCATTGTATTACAGTACAAATCTAAGTTTTAAAGATTAATCTAAAAGAGAACACATTATTTTAACTCATCATTTCTTATGGTCAACAAGTTTTACTAGGAGAGAGTAAAGGATCTACAGTAAACTTTTGTGGGTTCATAATTAAAGAGCAGTTCTGTACTCTAATTGCCTTCTAATAACCATGCTAAATAGGACATTTAAGGCAACATCTGTGTAACATCTGATCTTCATGGATTTGCACTGAAGCCTGAGAAATCCAGGCCCAACTTTCCTAAGCATTTTTCTGGCACCGGAAGACACTTTACAGCCCATTGACTTGCATGATCTGTAAGGTGTGCTCCAGCACCTGCCATATCTTGTGGCAGAAGGCTGCTTATTAAATGAGACCCTCAATGTTTCATTACGCTAAAACAAAATAAGTTGTTGGAATGATATTGGATATGTATGTGTTTATTTGTAATGTGTCTGGAACTGCATCTGAATCACTGCTTTAAATATTCTACTATTATTTTTGCTGTATTACAGGGTATAATACCATAGTGAAAATTCCTATTGGGGCAACAAACATCGACATACATCAGCATAGCTATTCTGGACGACCTGATGATGACAACTACCTTGGTAAATGTTTATTTTTATGTTTTGAATTGCTTTTCAAAGCCATTCCTTGGATTATAAAGTCTAATGCAAACAGTGTATACAAATTCCAAACATTCACAAGGTTTCACTGTATTTAAACAAGGATACATATAATATGTTACCCTGTTCTTTATTGAGAAATGCTGGAACCTATTAGAATATGAGAAAATAACTGTGTTTCATTACTGTAATTTCTATCTGGAAGTTACATGTGTTCCAAGAAGTTAAACAGGGTTGAAAGCCAAAGAATCTCCCCAGAGGTGGAGAGAAGGCTAAGAGAAGCCCTCAATTATGTGCACTTGCTATTCGATCTAGTGTAGGTAAGTAGCTTGTGGAATGACAAACTTTTGAAATGCCAGTGAATAAGGTATATATGTAATGGATGATGTTGGACCCAGAACAATAAGAGTAAATGCATTGTGGCCCAAATAAAAGTGTATAAATGAATATAAATTAAAATATAACACTTTATTTGATCTAATGGTTCAAGTGAAGTACCCACCCAGTCCCCCCTCCCACCCACCCAGTCCCCCCTACCCCTCCCACTCACCCAGTCCCAGTCCCCCCTCCCACCCACCCAGTCCCCTCTAGTGGGTCACGAAGGAGAAGTTCAAAAATAACCGGGTCACAGAAAAAAAAGTTTGGGAAACCCTGCCCTAACCTATTGTGAACCTAACTCAATGGCCAACTACAGTATAACTGGAAAAGTAACAAATACCCAATGCTACATCCATTGTGACAAAATACATTGTTAAATACTTAAATGTTAGTATTCTCATGAGTAAGGGTCATTTACTTAAACCCTTTGGCCAAAGTGTTATAAGCCTGCAGCTACTTCACGACATGACTAGTATGCAGGTCCTAACACTACCTGTGAAAATTCTGATTTACGTCTGCTGGAGGGAGAATGGTCTCAGTGGGCCTGTCGTGCACAGGAACATGAAAAAAACTGCTACTTAACAAGTGGGGCAGAGTAAGCTTAAACCTTGGGAGGAGGGGCCACTAACCTCCAAACAACATATACCAGTTGAAAATGAATAAACACATAATCCCAGCAAGCTCTAACCCCAGAACCCACCACATGTTTTATATATATATATATATATATATATATATATATATATATATATATATATATATATATATATATATATATATATATATATATATATAATTTATATAGCAAATGGAAATATAACTGTATGTTCATTTGCATGTCTTAGGCAGGTCTGCAACCCCGCCTTTAACCATTATCACCCAGCACACAGCACTTCCACTGTAGCAAGGGATTCTGGGAAATGACATGCAAATGAGCACACAATGCCACTTTTTGCTTCAAAACCATTTAAAACATGGTTCCCTATAGGCTTAAGCTTGCTGCATGGTCACAGCTTTAAGCACAGCCAGGGTTAAGATGCATAGCCAATAAACCCACCCACAGACAGCTGTTTTGACCTTAATGGGTCTCATCAGTGTGGGGATATATATATATTGTGACAGGGTCATGGACTTTGAATACATTAGTAGGAGGTGGCAGTATGCCTGCTTTCCAGTATACAAGGAGTTAACCTAGCTGATTAAGCAGTCCACAGGTGATCCTAATTGAGTAAGCTCACCTGCTTTTAAAAGAGGAAGAGGAAATGCCTCTAGGGCAGCAGTCTCTCTCAGACACTGAGAGAGGACAGAGGAGAGGTGACAGACATACACAGGCTGCTCATATTTATGCTATCCCAGGGGACTAAAGCTCCCAGATAAGGAGCCAACTGGGGTTACTGAAAATTTTTAGTCTGGTCTAGGTTAGCTAGCCAGCCAGGTAGATAGATTGTACTTTTGTTTAGTTAGTTACCCTAACAGAGATAGGCTTTTGGTTTGATGTTTTGTTTTACTTAAAGGGACAAAGCACCCATTGTTTTGTTATATTTTTGGACAATTCAAACCACCAACATATTATTTCACCAGAAGAATTGTGTTGCCTCCTCACTAACCACGCTCATCCTGCCACAATATATATATATATATATGTAGAGGTATCAGTACCGTGTTAGCCGAGCTTCAATAATCAAAAAAATAAAAAAATAAATAGATGATACCGTTCTGTGGCTAACGAAATGCTTTTATTTGTGCGAGCTTTCGAGATACACTGATCTCTTCTTCCGGCGATGTTACAATGAATGAAGCAAAAGGTAAACTTAAAAACAGTGTCTCTTGGAATGTTATCTGTGCTGTTCCTTCCCCCGGTGTGGATGTGTTTTATGGCTAGAGGTGTTAAATGGTTACTGAAAGCAAGTGAAGAAAGAGTGTGTATCAGTGTGAATAAAAATGAATGGAGAGCCCACAGTATATACAGTGCTTTACACAAGGTGTGTGTGGAGTGGGACTGGATATAAATGGTGTGGGTTGGTGTGGAAATGTGAGAGTTAGTAGCACAACTAAAAGTGTGTGTGGATACTTAGTGGTCCCTATTGGTGTATAACTGGGCGCAACCCCACATTCGACCGGTACATTGAAAGCTTCAGACACAGCGCCAAAACCACCATCCTGGACAAAGTAAGGAAACAAACATATAATCTGACACTGATGGAGAGGAGAGCCATAGAATCGCTAAAGGCCAACCACAAAATAACAATCAAACCTGCAGACAAGGGAGGAGCAGTGGTCATAATGAACACCACAGACTACCTGCGGGAAGCACACAGGCAACTCTCTGATTCAAGGTATTACACCCAACTGCAGGAGGATCCAACTAAAAAATACATGCGAGAACTCAACAGGATCATTAAAACACTCCCGATCCGCACAAGAGAACAAATTCTGGACCTGATACCAGCTAACCCAAAACCTGGCACATTCTACATGCTCCCTAAAATTCACAAAGAGGGCAACCCTGGGCGCCCTATTATCTCTGGATCTGGCACACTCACCGAGAATATTTCTGGCTGGGTGGAGGGCATTCTAAAACCACTTGTCAGGAACACACCCAGCTATATCCAGGATACCACCGACCTGCTAAACAAACTGAATGCAATTGGCCCCCTCCCAACAGGAACACTACTAGCAACCATGGATGTTGAGTCACTTTATACCAACATCCCCCACGAGGATGGGATTTCAGCCTGCAGATACTTTCTGAGACCGCAGGAGCCACTCACAGAGACAGTGACTAAATGCATCGAATTTATTCTGACCCATAACTACTTCACATTTGGAAATGACACATACCTTCAGACAACCGGGACCGCTATGGGTACTCGGATGGCGCCACAGTATGCCAATCTGTTCTGCGCAAAACTGGAAAGTGACTTTCTGTCCACCTGTCACTTGAAACCCCTTACATACCTTCGCTACATCGATGACATCCTCCTGATTTGGACCTCTGGCGAACAGGACCTCCTACAGTTCTATGACAACTTCAATACTTTCCACCCGACCATCAACCTCAAACTCACCCATTCCCCGGATGAAGTACATTTCCTAGACACCACCATTACTATAAAGAACAACCAACTACAGACCTCTGTATACCACAAACCTACAGACAGAGCCAGCTATTTGAGGGACAACAGCTTCCACCTGACACACACCAAACATGCAACCATCTACAGTCAAGCCATACGATACAACCGGATATGCTCCGACACAGCAGACAGAGACCAGCGGATTAAAGCCTTGCGATCAGACTTTATAAACCGTGGATATAACCACAGAATTGTAGACCAGCAAATTCACAAAGCCACCAGAATACCAAGAAGTGATCTCCTTGAATACAAACAGAAGGAGACAAGCGACAGGGTACCTTTGGTGGTCACATATAACCCACACCTAGGAGCCCTACGCAAGATCGCCAGGAAACTACAAAACATCCTCCAGGAAGATACAAGACTGCAACAGGTCTTCCCTGAAGCACCCTTATTATCATACAGACAACCCCATAATCTCAAGAATATTATGGTGAGGAGTAAAGTATTCAGCAGTACAACTGAATGTGGGACAAAACCATGCCAGGACCCAAGATGCAAAACCTGCGCAATGCTCTACACAGCGGACACAATACAAATACCACACAGGAATCGGGAATACAAAATCAGAGGAAGGTTCACCTGTTCTTCCAGCAATGTCGTGTACCTCATCATGTGCATGAAATGCCCAGGGGGCTGCTACTACATAGGTGAGACAGGACAGGGGCTAAACAAGAGAATGAACCTGCATCACCACAGCATCACACGCGGTACAAGAGACAGTCCTGTTGGCGAACATTTCTCTGACTCTGGCCATAAGATGAACGATCTGAGGGTTGCCATACTCAAAGGTAATCTTAAAACCCCGAAAGAGAGACGGTTGCATGAATACAAATTTATGCAACTGTTCGGGACACTTAGCAGTGGCCTAAACAGAGATCGAAATTTTATGAGTCATCACTGACAGTAGTGAACTCTCGTCCCATAAGCGCTAAAGGCCATGTCTGTACATACTGTGCTATACACTGGCGACACACTTTATTCGAGCTTGGCTAGTCCCACGAATTCGAGTATACCCGGGTGTATTGAGGTTTGTGACTGTTTTCTGCCCGAGTGCATTGGGTTATTTTCCAGGCAGGGATTGAAGCATTTTATTCCCGCTGGCTGCAATACTGCACAGTATATATATATATATACTGCATTACAATTCATGAATTTATGCCATCTGGTAGACACGCGAAGCATTGCAGCCTATTAAATCCTAATCATTATCATTTAACAGATCAGCCGCCCATCAGCCAGGCATGAACCCAGGCTGGGAAGGCAAATGCAACGGGGCTTGTCAGAGTTGAGGAGTGGCGCATTCCAGGTATCTGCCAGGTACATACCGGGTATTTGCTCGAATAAAGTGTGTCGGTGCAGTATGTATGCACACACAGCTGTCTCTCACACATACTAATACTCCTTGTTTTTCCATCCCTATACACCAATAGGGACCACTAAGTATCCACACACACTTTTAGTTGTGCTACTAACTCTCACATTTCCACACCCACCCACACCATTTATATCCAGTCCCACTCCACACACACCTTGTGTAAAGCACTGTATATACTGTGGGCTCTCCATTCATTTTTATTCACACTGATACACATACACACTCTTTCTTCACTTGCTTTCAGTAACCATTTAACACCTCTAGCCATAAAACACATCCACACCGGGGGAAGGAACAGCACAGATAACATTCCAAGAGACACTGTTTTTAAGTTTACCTTTTGCTTCATTCATTGTAACATCGCCGGAAGAAGAGATCAGTGTATCTCGAAAGCTCGCACAAATAAAAGCATTTCGTTAGCCACAGAACGGTATCATCTATTTTTTTTTGATTATATATATATATATACAGTATACAGCTGAACCCCGTTTTAACGCGATACTCGGGGTTCACATAATGTGACCGCGTTCTAACCGGGATTGCAAAATGGTCGCTGCGCGAGGACTTACCCAGCATCTGCATCTCTCTCCTCTCTCTATCTCTCCTCTCTCTCTATCTCCTCTCTCTGTCCTCTCTCTCTCCTCTCTCTCCCTCTCTCTCTACTCTCTCTCTCTCCCTCTCTCTCTACTCTCTCTCTCTCCCTCTCTCTCTCTACTCTCTCCTCTCTCTCTCCTCTATCTCTCCAGCTCTCTCCTCTCCTCTCTCCAGCTCTCTCCTCTCTCCAGCTCTCTCCTCTCTCCAGTTCTCTCCTCTCTCCAGCTCTCTCCTCTCCTCTCTCCAGCTCTCTCCTCTGTCCTCTCTCCTCTCCTCTCTTGGCATGGCCAAATGTATACTAAAGACAAAAATAGCAAATGCTACATCCAATGTTACAAAATACATAGATAAATACTTCAATGTTAGTATTCTCAAGAGTAAAGGTAATTTAGTTAAACCCTTTGGTCAAAGCATTATAAGCCTGCAGCTGCTTCATGACATGATGAGAATGCAGGTCCTAACAGTATAACTGGGCAGCTTTCCAGAGAACTAAAGGTGCTGATTGTTGCTGGTTTCTGACTGCTGTCCAAGGTGCTGCAGACCCTCAATCACACTGATTCCTGAAAAATATACATTTTTGAAAGAATATCATTGTTGAAACCAAGTGCACCTTTTTGTACATTCAATTGTTTGCAAGAATTTCATCTGTAGGCATAATGCATTTGTGCATTTGTATTTCACTAATTTCTTTGCATATCTTGTGTTTGTGAAGATGGTACATGAAGTCATAGTGAGTGTTTCCTTTTAGTCAGTATTTATATAATACAATATATCTATCTGAGCAGCCCATTGATAAGGTCTAACAATTATATATTTTTAGATTAGAGCTCATATTTTGTTTATAGTCTTCCATTGCAACCTAAGAATCATTTATACTTAAAATAGCTTTTGAATTCGTGTTTTCTGTGTTTGGATTGCGGCAAGATAAATTTGAATACATGAATAACAGTAAAATATAGCGTTGCCTCCATTGAGGTTCAACATTCAGTTAACATGTGAAATTCCTAATTCTAACCAAATAATTGAAACTTGATTTTATGGAGAAAAAAGCGGATTCATAACATTTGCTTCCTAATTCTCTCCTGTAAGGGGTTAAGAATGCAATGTTTTAGACCAGCAAGTACTGTATGGCAATTTTGTTTTGTTTGTGTTCGTGTTTGAATAAGAATGTGAGAAATGTTTCAGGAAATGTGCATTTGAAGTTTACAAGTACAAGCAGTAGATCTACAGTGTTATTAGATCTTAAGTGTTTGAACTAGTTACAGACAAACTGACCTGCACAAGTACCGTCTTGGAAATAAGTTCTGGGAATTTGTATATTGTGGTTATAATTGTCTACTACAGTTTATGTACAAGGCATTGACGAGCCAGCATTGGACATTGTCATGTTTTGTTTCTAGTAAATGTAATCTGCCATCACAAGTGCCACATTCACTCAACAGAAAAGAGCGCTCTTCTAAATCAGAAAGGCTTTATTTCTTATTCTGTGAACAGTCATTCTTACAAGTTATTTCTAAGCATACAGTAGCTCATTGTAAAATGCGCTTCCTATCTTAGGCAGAGATCTTGTAACAATCAGTTACCTACAGTATCTGTGATTTGTATGCACTTTATAGCATTTATTTTGCCAGAGAACATCATTACTTTATATAATTATAGGCATGGTCCAGTGTTAATGGTGTGGTATTTGGTGATTTTGCTAATGTGGCGTTAGAATCAAATTAATATGTATGGTCTTTGGAACAGAGATTAATTTTGCCTAGATTTTACTCTGGGTTACACTATGAATGACAAGAAAATGTTGAAATAATGTGTGTATCTGATATGGGTAATGCAATCTATGATGGGAACAGAGGCATAAAAGCTACTTGGAAAGCAGAAGTTTTTTGTACTTCTTTTCCGCTTGAAAAAAAAGTATTAAGGTACAGTAGCTATGCTACTGCTTTAGAAACCATAGAAAGACGCTGCTGAAGACAACTACCTATCCTAACAGATTTTATGAAACCAATATATTTTGGTAAGGAAGAAATTAAAATATGATCAGTACTATGTAAGATATTTTTTATATATTTTCAAGCATATTTGCCTAATGCAGATACTTTTTAATATAGATATGTATCTATTAGTTTTTTCTTTACAAATGGCTGATTCCATGTATACAGTATATAGTGATACATAAGCACTGTGTTATAATGAAAGAAATCCACCTGATTAACAACACATGTTTTAGTTTATTGTTTAAATATTGTATTACAGGCTTGTCCAACAGTTCAGGGAACTGATTTTCAAACCTGTTTCTTTTTGTCATGTGGTAGAAGATGTTTGTACTGTATTACTTAATATGGAAAAATAATGCAACAGATTCCCAAGTGAGATACAATGTTTCAGGTCACCTGGTGAAAGGGCGGTATGGGACTTGAAATATTGTATTGTTCACTGCTCTAATAAATGTAAGAAACTGCACAAATAAATCTGTTAGTAGAGTCCTACTTGGCATCTCACTTGGGAATCTCTCTTGCATTGTTTTTTTCAGTCTGTTTTGGGCTGGCCATACATTGAGTTTTTTCCCCACCTACTTTGTTTTCCCCAAAATATGTTTTGTCCTGTATTACTTAAGATCCATTAGATAAGATTGTTGGTTTTTTAACATAGTCTCATGTATGTATTAATTCTGTTTATTTTAGCATTATCTGACAGTCGAGGAAATTTTGTTCTCAATGGGAATTTTGTTGTGAGCAGATTTAAAAGAGAAATAAATATTCAAGGTACCAGTTTTGAATATAGTGGTTCAGACCACACAGTAGAGCGGATAAATTGCACTGACCGACTAGAAGAAGAGCTCATTCTGCAGGTAAGTCTTTAGTATGGTTACCGACTTTTCAAAGCAAATCATTGACGTGATGGTAAGCATAGGGAGAGAGTATGGGTGTGTATGCTAGAGATTTTGCTATGGCTTACTGTACTCCTCCTTTTTTATGAAATACCTAGATTTCATATGTTCGAAGAATAAATCTATCTCAATATTATTTTATCAGTCCAGCACAGTTCATTATGTTAATAATAATTGTATCTTACAATGCGCTGACAATGTACAAAGCAGTGTACAGATGTAGCAGGCATTATTGCACCTGCCGGCGTGTGCCAGCTTCTGTAATAGCACATTAACTGCCACCCCTTTTTTTTCGAATTTGGCTAATTAATTTGCAATAGTGTCTATTCCGGCTGGTGCATTTTTGTGTGTCCTCCTGCAACACGCCAGTGGGAGCATTCGCGGCTGCTACACCTGTACATAGAATTTTGCTAGCACAATGGGTCCCTGCCATGACAAGCTTACCCCCCTCTACTGTAGGTGCCTGAGGCACAAACAGATAGTGACTTGCCTAGAGGCACAAAGAGCTGATACTGGCATTTGAACCTGATACACAAGGTCATAACTCTTAAATTCTAATCATTGTAGATTGTTAGGCGCTTTTATTGCTGGTGAATATATACACAGGTTCTTACACAGTTTTCTTGTCAACACAAATTAAAAAATAATGAATGGACATTTTCTTAGTATTTGCTAGTCTTTATATTTTAACTGTGGGTGATAGCTTGTTCAAACATTTGTGTCAAGTAACTTTCTTTTCTGGAAATGAATGTTTTACACAGTTTCAAAAAGATTTGTTATTACAGTGACAATTAAACCATATTCTGTTTTATTTACACTTTTGGTGAAGGACAAGAAAGTAGCTCTAATTGTAAAATATAATTAAATGTATCACATACAGATATATAAATAATAGACTACATAAAAATTGTATTTTTCCAAATATTGAATACAACATGGTAAGTTTATAATTTGTGCAATTCATTGAATATTGGAATAGTATATACTGCACATCAGCATCACTCATTTTCCATGTCTTCTCAGCCTGCACCCACTTAAAGGTAAACGTACAGTCACTTTTGCTGTACCTACTGTAAGTTGAAATCGGTTGGGGGGGGGGGGGGGTGGGTTATTCACTTATTTCCAAGTCTGTTTTCTAAAACACATATTTGAAATAGCAAGTTAAAACACACGTTAATAAAAAAAATGCTAAAGTTTAAACTCTAACCTAGTTCTATTCTTATTTTTACCTAAGTATAGATGTAATAAATCTCATATAAACATCTCACAGTCTTTATGTGGGAATGTAGAGATTACAATTTAAAAGGATTTGCCAAGACTTATATAGAGGTAGAGCTGTTTTTGAATAGAGGTTTTCCACATAAGGCTGAATAAGACTATTACATACACAATACAGGGCCCTATACATTAAACTACAGTATAATATTGTTGTCACGTACAGCACACCTGTGAGCACGTGACCTGCATATGGGACAAGGGTTAATTCCCAGCTCTCTAGCTGGCCCACTTTTCATCTTCGCAAATGAACAATATCTCCCTTCAATCCATCCCAATATACCATCTGTCACAGGCAGCACACTCGTGAGCATGTGACTTAGATATGCAACCAGGTTTAATACACACGACTACTCTAGCAAACTTACCTTTCTCCTCCAAAAAGTACTTTCAATTAGTTCAAATGAACCCCTTACTCGATTGCAATCATATCTATCCGCTGCCACCTCCCAAGAAATATTAAATAAAATTATTTGCAGAGTCACAGGTCCTTGTTTATGTAGAAAAAATATGCACTTAACACAAAAAAATCTGTTGTGGCAAAATGTGTCCAAAAATGTATTTTACTCTACAAAGTGTGCAACCAATTCAATCAGAGCCCAACGCATCATTTATTAAAGGTTGGCTTTAATATACAAAAAGACAGTGCTGAGATTACATAAAAAGATTATTACAATAACATACAGTTACAATAAATGCAGAACAGTTTCTTAAAATAAAAGGATAAAAACACATAGAAATCCCTATACAGTATGTTACCATATGTCATAGGTCCTGCTCCCTGAGAAGTCATTGGAGTAGAAGAGAACTCACGCGTTCTGATCCCAAACATACCTACAGTATGTTGAATTCTGATTTTCTATTCAAACATGCCAACCTTTATGCCCAGACCTTCTTGCATTGAAACACACATAAATGCCACCCCTGACGTAATCAGCTACTGGGTTGACAGTTTTACAACTTAGAGGAATAAAACAAAATGTCTTTACATTTGAAGTCTGCTTAAATAAGATCTCATACCTTACATTCTCTAATACTTAGGCAGGCGCCATATTCACGGTTATGTCTGTGTATTTCACAAACACGCCTACATATAAAATGTGACAGCCTAACGTGTCTTTTCACAGCAGAAACAGTTATCTGTCTTTTGCACCTCTTACCCATGCAGTGTGTGGTATGATTTGATTTGTCTAATCACAACGGTGACAGATATTAATTTGTTACTCTTATGAATTGTTGTCAGGCTCATAATTTCATATATTTAATAAAGTCCTCCAACAGGTGACCTGCTTGTCACCTCTCCCTGTGACACACAGGGGGTATCAAGAATTCTAGTTTTCTTTGAGGCTAACAGTCCAGGATATGGCTATCATCAATAACCTCCTAAACTATGCATATTTCATTTTTCGTGGCCCATCCGTGATGCCTCCCAATTAATCCTCTATGTAGATCAGCGCAGACATGAAGAGTCTTGTCCTGTTATTAACACAATATCTTGTATTTTTAAGACAAACTGTAACCACGTTAACCCCTGAAGTACAGCTTGATTAAAATACTTAATATTACCTGCCATTTTTATTACAATTGTCAATACAAAATCAGCTGAAAATGGAATGCAATTTGAGAGTCTTAAATTATGGCCTTTTACTCATATTGATTATTTTTATCTGTATAATTATTTTTTATAAACCCTCCAAACAGATTGACCTGCACCCAATGCAATGAAACAAAAGATAGGTGGGAAATATGGAAACAATAATTATGTACAAATTATTCAAACACTTTATTTACATGCTTCCCAGGTATCTCTCTCAGGTTTGTTCCCAGTTATCTTTTGTCTCACCAAATGGAGATTAATGTTAGAAGGTATATAAGTGCCACACAGTGAGTGCTCATTTGCATGTCATTATTCAGAATCCCTAGCTGCAATATGATGCTAAGAGAATGAACAAGAGATCACTGAGTCTCCACTAGTGCTCAAACCACATAACAGCAGAGATCTTCCATGTAGTATCAAATGCTGTTAGACCAGAGCAAACAAATGGTCATATGTTGCATGTGAGTATATAAGTGCTGGTAAAGTCTTCATGGTAGTATCAGTTGGTACTGACTCCTTGTAACACAAGTTCCTGTATATATAGCACGGCACACAATGTTATACACTTCTCAGTCCTGTTGGCTATCATAAGCCCCATAATACAGTCCAAGATGCCAGAATAGTGAATCAATTGTGATTATGTAAATAGTACTCACTGGGTGTGTTATCTTTTGTCTCACCAAATTGAGATTAATGTTAGAAGGTATATAAGTGTCACACAGTGAGTGATCATTTGCATGTCATTAGCCAGAATCCCTAGGTGTGTGTATGTGTGTGTGTGTGTGTGTGCACGCGCGTGCGTGCGTGCGTGCGTGCGTGCGTGTGTGTGTGTGTGTGTGTGTGTGTGTTTGTGTGTAATAAAGCATTGCATTGATATGGTATGATGCTAAGAGATAATGGGAAAACTAAGGTTGGTGGAGCTGGCTGAGACATGTGAAATTGCTAATAAGTGGGAAGTCTTCAGCAAAAGCCCAAATTTGCGTGTCTGATGGATGCAGGATTTCTCACTGCGACTTTCTGGGCAATATGCAATCTTTCAACTTAATAAATATTTCTTAATGAATACTAAATGTAATTTTATGAGTTTGCCTCATTTGCATACAACATTAACATATTGCACAGACAAAAACAAATTGCATTAAAAAAACGGTATTTGACTGCTATAACAGATTCATGGATACAGCAAGGTACAAATGCATGCAGAAAAAGGTCTGTCTTTGCCTGAAAATGCCATTATCCCAGTATAACGCATATGTCTCTATATGTACATGGATAAAGCAATTGCCAGTACTCCAGAGGTCTTAGTATAAACAGAAAATGTAATGCAGGATCATCTTTAGTGCTGACTATTTCTTTATCGACTTTGAACACTACTATTTGATATACAGTAGCATAATACTAGATAATAACATAATACTGGAATATAGCATAATACTGGGCTAATACTATACACATGATACATAAAGCTTGGCCCCCTGCAGACGCACTTACCAGAATGCCCTCATACTGTCTCTGTACGTTCTTCCTACAAATTAGATTGTAAGCTCCTCTGAGCAGGGACTCCTCTTCCGAAATGTTACTTTTATGTCTGAAGCACTTATTCCCATGACCTGTTATTTGTATTACAGCTCAACCTCGTTATAGCGCGATCCGCTACAATGTGGATCTGATTATATTGTGGTGTCAGCATGGCCGTTTTCTTAATTTTATTTAAACATATCAATGCAATGCTTTATTTCTCACACACACACACGCACACACACACGCACACACACACGCGCACACACACGCGCACACACACACACATGTTAAATAATTGACAGGAGTTTATCTGCTAATAGAGGTCCTTGAAAGCAAAGCAGTAGGTTTCTCAGACTTAAAGTAGGTTCTGGACTTCCAACTCAGGGGCCTATGCAGTAAATTGCGAAAAGCCCCTTATTGCCAGCTTCTCGCCAAAAAAAGCCTACTGCGATTCAGTAAGCCCTGAGAAGCTCGCAAGAATAGGAAAACTCGCCGTTTTATTTTGGCGGGGAAAAAAAAATCCGCTTGGCAATAGGCCCCTTCTCACCGCTCATCGCCAGCTTTCCAACTCACTGTATTCTAGTAGCCCAGATCAGCATCTCGCTGCTGATCGCCGCTCTAGAATGGAGAATTTCTCACCAAATGGCCTCGGCAAAAAAGGTGGTAAGAAGCTGGGGATGAGCGGCGAGACGGGACTTTTCCTGCCTCGGATTGATGCCGGCGTCTCCTGAGCTGATATCCATTAATACATTAGTATGAATCCGATGCAGGAAAATTGCATTTACAGCCCACTTCATTACCTTAGCGGCTAACCGCTAAGGTAATGAAGGAGTTACTTGCTTACACACACCTTGTCACTGCTGCAGTCCTGCACGGGATCCCCAACTCCTCTCTTCCTGATGTCAGGGCAGGAATAACATGGGCCACAGCAGGAACAGTATTAGGAGGAGGGGCAGGAAATAGTGTATATATGCGATCAGAGGGATTTGCAGACCAGGAGGCGGATCGGATCCTCCCTTCCCCTCCCTCCCCCTCCCATCACACAAAACCTCCAACAGACGCGTAACCCATGAACGCAGTGGCCATTTAAAAAAATTTTTTAACGCGATCCCCGTTATAACGTGGGGGCAATATGTGAACCCAAGAACCGCGTTATAATGGGGTTCAGCTATATTTGTTATTTATATGATTGTCACGTGTATTACTAATGTGAAGCGCTATGTACATTAATGGCGCTATATAAATAAAGACATACATACATACATTTGTGGAATTCCTGAGCACCTGGGGCAGATTTCTATGTAACTAAAGGAAACACTCCTTCAAACCTACCATCTATATGAACATGGGACATGCTATATGGCAGTAGAATTAAAATCATGAGTTCCAGTGCAACCATATCCAACCCCTAGAGTGAAGTTTGGCTTTAAACAGTATTCATTTTCAGCATACGGTTAACCTGAAAAAGTCTACCTGAATGTTGATATTTCTTTTGTTTGACATCTCTTATATTTCATTATTTTTGTACAGGTAAAAGTATTACGTGACGCATCTGCTAGTTTGTTTTTTGTTATTGTTAAGGTCTTGTGTGTGGGAAACTTATACAACCCTGATGTGCGATATTCCTTCAGCATCCCCATTGAAGATCAAATTGACCAGTTTACATGGGACCCACAAGGACCGTGGCAAAACTGCAACAAAATGTGTCAAGGTACAGTGACTGTCACTAAATTGTCTTTTCTAAGTGCTGTTATTTCAGTTAAACATTTTGTATATTTGATTCTATTTTAAAAAAAACTAACTCAACACAAATGGAGATAAAATTATTATTATTATTATTATTATTATTATTTTATTTAGAATATATTGGTAATCAAGAACCAAAAAGGTATTAAATATGTAACACTAATAAAAAAAATATCACGACTACATCTGTTAAAATTACAATCGGTGATATAGGTGCCTTTTAAGGCTTCATTGATTTTTAACTTGACTTTTCGTTTTTTTATAGCAGTCCCTGGTAGTCATTTTTAACCACCCGGATGCCATGATTTTTCTGTACTATGGCTCGTATTTAATAAACTGTGAAGCTGTTTCCCATTTTGGAGAAGAGTTCATTCATATGAATGAGACTAAAATCTTATCTACAGTATCACGGGAATGCAGTTTCACAGCATATTGAATAAAAGCCTTTGTCTCGGGAATGCAACGTAACATTAAACATATTGTATCTATGACCAAGTTCAGGAGAGTCGGGCAGGAAGTTTAAAAAAAAACTACCTTTGTGGGATTTGAGCAGTCTATTACAGCTTTAGGATCACTTTGGGTGTCTTTTATGTATCACAGGGTCATACAGTATATTTGTCATTACATAGCATGCAGTGTGTTATTTTGTTAAAGCAAATATATTAGGAATTTACACGTATTAAACGTTATTAAATTTCGAAACTTGATTCTTTTTCAGGAGTGCGAAGAAGGAAGGTGATATGTCTTCGTAGCAGTGATCGGGTTGTAGTTTCTGAGCAGAGATGTGGACATTTGCCTAGTTCAGAGACACAAACAGAGCCATGTAATGCAGATTGTCATTTAAGGTAACTAAGAACAAAACTGGAATTTTTCCATACCTTTGAATACTTTTCTTCTGTATATTAAGGCCAGGGTCATGGTCAAAAAGACCGTGCTGAAACGCGCTGAGCTGTGCTGAGGGGTAACAATATCCCTATAAGCACAGCTTTAGACGGCGCTTCCGCATGCGTGTGGAATTGCAGCCGACAGGGATATTTAAGTTTTCCTGCTGAGGGAAGCGGAGGGCCGGTCACGTGACTGCCAAAAGCCAATGTCAGTCCGTGACGTCGGCGCCGTGACGTGGCGCGCTAGCCCCACCTCCTGTCCCGCCTCTGCCCCGCCTCCCTCCCGGCTCACAAGCACGCTCACGCTCATGCAGGGACAATAAAAAACCTCCTGCTTGAGCAGGAAAGCATGAGCGTCAGCGCTGCTGAGTGCTGTCAATGCTACCAGGTCCGAGGCCTTAGACTACATATTCCTGCTGCTGACAGAACAGTTAAGTAAATATTAATGTATTTGAACTGTTAACGCTAGGAGAGATTAAAAAAAGTCATTTCATAATGATGAAGTTTATAGAGTTTCATTATTTTGAAATCACTTCAAAAACAGGTTTTCATTAAACGTGTGAATTGCTGTTCCATGAGTTATTAAAACACTGATTTATTTACAAAATAATGAATAGTATCAGTATACTACGTTTATTAATATATGAAACTGTGGGTGTGGATGTCCATATATACAATGAGTAGTAGATTTAGTATACAGGAAAAAAAGAATGGTGTATATAGCGCTAAAAGGCTGTGAATATATAATAAACAGTGTATATAAACATATAAGGGGATAAAAAATGTGTGTGACCTTACACACTATACCTTAATAATGTAAGGCTAGGCTGCCGAGTGAAACTAACCCAAAAAACAGTTAGTACAAAGCAAAAAACAACAATACAAACCGGCGCCTACAGAGTGCCATATAGAAAAAAAGTTCAGTCCAATGGTAAAGAAGTGTCCAGAAATGTCCAATCTTGCACTTCACGCTCCACAGCAAGATGTTACAAGAAGCGTGTGATGCAAAGAGAGAGAAAAGAGAGAAAAATCATAGTGCAACAATGCTACAGTATAAACACATAAGACAAACAGGACAAGACAATTCTAGACAAACACAAGCAAGGCTGACAAATAATACAAGCGTTAATTTAATACACAAAAAATATAAAATGAACAAGGCAGATGACGGATCCGGTGGTAAAACCGGAATCCTACTTACAGGACATTCGTTTAATACAGACAGGGGTGTATGGTGAGTGATGGATACGTGGCGTCCAGGAGTTGCTCCAAACACTGTTCCTAGCTCCGCAACTGGATGTGCATCACCGGGGGTGGGTCTCAGGCTCTCAAACGCTGTCTGCCACTCTGTGGCCGGAAATACGTCACCGGGGGTGGGTCAAAATGCCAATAACCCCTTCTCCTACTGCTGTACCTCGATCACTCCTGTGGGTACTCTGCCTTAGTCCAAATAAACTCTCACAAACTGCCCAACGTGTTTCGTGCACTTGCGCATCCCCTGCATCTAGCCTGTTTTAATGATATCTTTTTTAACATATATTTATTTAGTACATGTGTGCATAATATACAATTACCTTTTTGATTGATTTAATAAAAAAGGAAGTTTTATCATTATACCACTAGTGTGCTCCCATGTGATCTCTTCTGGGGTATTTTCTTTATTACCTTACTTGTTTATGTCTTTAATTTTGATTACAGTGCTGCACCCATCCCTTTTTTTCAAGGAGTTGGCTAATGTGGACAACAATTCAACCATTCATTAAATCAAAAAGCGTATTGAGTTTTGAATGGTCTCTGTTTCTTGGTAAACTTTAACTATTACGTATATTTGTGTTACTATTTTGTTGTTTTTGTCAATACATGCAAGATGCTTGATAATAGTAAGAACATCCTTGATATATATATAATTATATATATATATAATCTATATTAAGTAGGATAGCAATATATATTCAGCACACAATAGGTTAAACTGTTTCCTTATATGTGGTTTTCATGGGCAGCTTGAAACTCGAGGGGTGACTTGAAACAGAGTGACAGGATGTATATTTTAGAGATAAGACTTGCTTTGCCCAGTTTAAAACTCGTTTCCCATACTGTAGTGCCGACGAGTATTCTAAAACCAATCTGGGGCAATCACCAACAAAACCCAGGTACATACATACTGCCAGGGACCCCTGCTGTGTTAATCCGATGGGCCATTAGTCTCTGCAGAAATGTCACTGAAATGTTTGCAGCATGTATGCAGCATGTACTTGGATCTTGCTGGTTATAGCCCCAGATTTTCCAAGGCAATCTTAAGGTAAGTGTTATGTAACGGTTAGACATCCACCCAATCTCCCACTGGCCCCTGTGGTCTACTCGCCCCATTACATGTTTGTGTATGTTGTGGTGCACCTGCTGGCTTACAGGACTCCTGAGTCTCCCGCTGGGTGTTAGTGGGGATATCAGCATGACAGGCATCCAAGGTAGTGTGATCTGAGTCTTACTCACATACGATGCAGCGCCTCCACCCCAACAGGTTCTCTGCGGCCGCAGGGGGATGTATCTGATGGGGACCTCCTATGTGGTACCTCCTTCTGTAGAATGACTCCACACTCACACAGAAGGGTTGTAGTGAATAAGGGCATCTTTATTTGCATCATCCTGGACAGACTGCCCCTCACTGCGGTCATACTAGCCGCTCATTCTGTTGGAGTCCATTCCTCTCAGAAGGTTCCTCCTCTCTCAACAGAGTTGGTTCACCTCTCCCCTAAAGGAGATCACCATCTGCATCAGCTAGTAATTGGATCTGACAGCCTTGAACTGCTGCAGACACTCCTTGAACTCATCGGTTTTAAACCCAGCATAACCACTCGACTTGCTCATTATGTATTCCTCTACTGTCTCCCTCAGCCACTTATCCCTATTATCCTCAATCTCCTGCATTAAGGGTTCGGGCACGTAAGGGTATTCTAGGCAATGGGATTTTTTGTATTTGGTGACAATGGCTCTTTCAGCCCTGCTGGTGCGAATTAGCTTCTTGTTGCCTGCCCTGCCTGGCAGTACCCATGACAATGGCTCATCAGGATCGACTAAATCTCGAAATATAGATGACCCCCGGGGAGTAACTACCCCTGTTTGTATACCGTATCCAGAGCTCCTCTAAGCGCTCCTCCTCAGATAACTCTCCTACGCCCCACCAGTAATCCACTACTCCTTCCCTCTTCAATATGAACCGCGTACGGTCCATCCAGGCCTCATACCCCTCAAACATGGGCGCCCACCACCTGGTTTCTCTCTCCTTTACCCTCTCTGCTACCGCTACCGTGTCCTCACTCTCTTCCGGTTCTCCCCCTGAAGAGATTCCGGATGTCCCTGTGGACCTAGAATTTGACCCTAAGCGCTTAGGCCTACATGTTACATTCACAGTACTGTTACTATCGCTAGTACATGAAGATACTTTGCGCACAGACATTTCCCTCCCCGATCCCTCATCGGAGGTAAAACAATCGCCCCAGTCCAGATTTTTTTCAGTCCGTTCATCGGATGTATCCCGTGACTCCCCAGATAGCCCTTGGCTCGACTGGGACCCAGATGAAGAGGTGACAGGGGCAGGGGTTTTAACTTAGGCCAGGGACTGGGCATAGGGAAAGGCCATAGGCCGATGCGGCACAACGACCCGCAGCTTCTCGCTACCTCGACCGGTACCATCGGGTTGGGATTCCGGCTCACCCGTCTCCTGGTTCCCAGGCTTCCGCAGGGCTTGCCAGCTCTTGCTCTTGGCTGCTCCAGTTGATTGACCACTGCACAGCGGTTGCGAGGACGCGGCCATCTTCCATCCACTTCCGCAGGGTCCGCCGGAAGTGAGGTCATCGATCTCGCGGGACTCATCGCCGCCATCTTGGGTTCCTGGGCTAGGCCTTCCGTCTCCGCCGCCACCGACGCCTGTGGAGGGTAAGGTTGTATCTCACCACTCCGTTGGCTGCCGATGGGGCCTCCGCCGCCTTCCGCAATGGAAGTCACCACAGCCGTGGGACTCCTCCACTCTGGTTGCCTCCGCACAGGTGATCTCGGCACCTCGAGACTCCGCTCTGCTGCTTTGCAGGTAAGGCCTGATACAGCACCGCTGTAGTGGTCTGCCGGTAGGCGCATCACCACCGATGTCGGGCTCGCTTGCTCTTCGTCCGAAGATGCAGACTCCGACTCGGGGAGTGGCACTCCCATAGGGGACTGATGGCGAGGTTCCAGGTTCTCACCGCGGTTGCAGGCCCCTGTCTCTTTAGGCTCCGTCGCTATCATCAAGAGCGATCCCCATTCTCCGGGATCAGCTTGCTCTTCCTTGACTTTGGGCGAGGCTTCAGCCGTCAGCTTGGCTATTTCTGCTCCCGCCTCCACGATGTTTCCTGGCACAAAGGGCTGCACGGCCCATAGATAGTGGATGCCACATTGGGGGCACCTAGCCGTTGTACTGGCTACTCCACCCTGCAATCGGCACTGCATACACTGGCATCGTATCGTTTCGGTGTCACCCGCCTTAATCACCAGGATGCCTCCCGGCAACAAGTAAGGGTGTGCTGAGATTCCATCTCTTTTTCGCTTGCAGCGCTGGTTATAGGAGACACTTTGTACAGGGGTAATGCCTGTTCACCAGCTCTTCACAACTGAAGGGCAGGGGTCGTTTTTTTAACGCCTCCCTCAGCCAGCTCCACTCTAATTTGGCAAAGGCGGAGACCCCTCCCCCTGGTAGATATTAGGGGAGGGTCCCACAGATTCACTGGGTGACCCAGCACTGGCTCTGAGCCTGTCACAGTCCAGGAGGGCGCGGCCACAGCTTTCGCACCATACCCCCCAGCAGAGTGGGGTTCTCTTTTTGGCGCCAACTTTCTACAACCTTAGCATTTGCAGAATTCTCTGCACTCAGCCCACGCAGTCTCCCAGGGAAATCGGGAACCGCCATCTTGGTTTGCCCGGCCATTCACTATAGCAATTGAGGTATATTTTTGTCGGTTGTGGCTTACCGTCTGGCAAGCAGATTCTCCATTTTCTCCGCACATAACTACAATGTCCTCAACACTGTCCTCCAGGGTAGCACCCCGGGACCCCAGACAGGACAAAAACGGCGCGGCCACAGCCTTGGCGCCACTCCATAGCATGCCCGCCAAAGTCACTTCAGTCGCCCACTCCTCCGTCGTATGCACACCACGTGCGCTCCCTCCATCAGCCGCGGTCCACCATCTTGGACTCTCCGCACCGCGTGGAGCTTCTCTACTTGCGGTCGCCATCTTCACACTGTAATTTCTTTTATCACACATGGCGATCCTCTCTGCGGGGCAGCTGCCATTCCGATGCAATAAACAATGCCACGATGCACCACCTACGTGTATCTAATATACGTCTGACTCATGTTGCACTACCTCAGGCTAGGCTCACTCTCTCTGTGTATGCTGTGTCCACCTTCCTCCAGTCAGTGCTCTGCGGTAAGTATCCTGGTTACTGGCTAGAGTACTCTGGCTTCTCCCATGCAGTAATAGGGCGTCTACCTACTGTTGGCTACCACTAACGCAGATCCTCTCAAGAAATCCTGACCCTTGTTAAGCAGGCTATCCCTTCAGGCATTCTACCACTAGGTACCTCAAGGTGACTAGATCAGCTATAGTCCTGTCTCCAGACCCACTTGACTCCGTTCAGGATCCTAGGTTGTGCTTAGCGAGCTGATAATTCCATCACACTCCTGACTACCCCTAGGCTCTGTCCCCATACACAGCACTGACTGGCAGCATACGCTCTCCCTGTTTCCTAGTGTGCCTAGCAAAAGCCTGTCCTGTTGATAGGTATCTCAGCAGCGCCTCCAAAAATGTAACGGTTAGACACCCACCCAATCTCCCATTGGCCCCTGTTGTCTACTCGCCCCATTACATGTCTATGTATGTTGTGGTGCACCTGCTGGCTTACAGGACTCCTGAGTCTCCCGCTGGGTGTTAGTGGGGATATTAGCATGACAGGCATCCGAGGCAGCGCCTCCACCCCATCAGGATCTCTGCGGCCGCAGGGGGATGTATCTGATGGGGACCTCCTATGTGATACCTCCTTCTGTAGAATGACTCCACACTCACACAGAAGGGTTGTAGTGAATAAGGGCATCTTTATTTGCATCATCCTGGACAGACTGCCCCTCATTGCGGTTGTACTAGACGCTCATTCTGTTGGAGTCCATTCCTCTCAGAAGATTCCTCCTCTCTCAATAGAGTTGGTTCACCTCTCCTCTAAGGGAGATCACCATCTGCGTCAGCTAGTAATTGGATCTGACAGCCTTGAACTGCTGCAGACACTCCTTGAACTTGAACCCTTGATTAAACACTAACTTTTGGCAGTACAGTGTCTTATATAGACTCAGAAACAGACACACCTCTTGTGTCACTAACAGTGGACACAGAGCATGTTGTCACTTCCCTTGTTACATATGACACTCACCAGGGTGTGAGGGCAAACCTCCATGATTGTCGCTGGCAACCCTGCATACTTACCAGGTTTACTGCCAGCATGAGAGAGAGCGGTATACCATTTTTTACATGGCTACAGTTAGAATACTCGTCGGCACACCTGTACATTGTATTTCACTGATGCTATATCCTATAACTTATATTCTGACAGGTGTGCCCCTGTTCCTAGCTTCGTCTAGCTACGTCTGTTATTTTAAACAGTTCCTAGGATTCTTGTCTGTGTTTTATATTTTCTGATGTCTTTCGTTCCTAGCTCATATATTTATATATTTTTCTTAGTTCTTTATCTTCCTTAGAAATCAGTTTTAGCCATAAAAAGGTGTTGTGTTAGCTAAGATAAGTGATTTATAGCTCTTTGTCCTGATAGTATAATGAATCACTTTGAATATGGCATAAGTGACTACCTTCTACCTTCTAAAGATGCTTGTTACATCGAATAGAAGCATCTAATGTCTACCTTCAGATACGTTAAACTGAGCCGACGTATATAGCATGCTGTATCTTTGCTAAAGCTGAATTGAAGAAAATAAAGAATGCTGATTTTGAACTGGAAACCTGATTCCTGAGTATTATATCGAGAAGAGGCTTTTCTAACAATCCTTACTGGTTTGGCAGTTACAGGGATAAGGATGGATTCAAAGACATACAGTATAACGTTGGATTTTCTCTTTTAGAAACCAGGCTGAAGACATACTTTATGTAACAGTTTGTATTTATAGGTGGCATGTTACTGGCAAAAGTGAATGCACAACCCAATGTGGCCAAGGACATCGAACTCTGGATATACGCTGTATTAAGTATTCCACTGTGAAGAGGCTGAGTAGTCCAGTGGATGATACATTTTGTGGCAGCCAGCCAAAACCTCCAAACAGAGAACCTTGCCATGGAGAATGTCTCTTAACAAGCTGGCATTTTACAGAATGGTCCCAGGTACTCAATGTTTGTGTATCAGTAGATACAGTACTGTGCAGTTAAAAACGGAACAGAACTATGCAGATAGATTAAAGTAGCTCTGATAAACAATATCAGAGCGTGATCAGCTTTAACTGTCATTCAAGGCACGGGCAGTTAATGTTGATCATACTCTGATATCCCTTATCAGAGTTTTGTGAATAACCCCTATGATTTAAAGCATTGTAAGTAGAGATACTATTATTGCTAAAGACTTCATCTAATAGAACTGGAAATCAAAAGTCTCGAAAAGTAGAAAATCTGATAAATGCTCAACTGGATTCTGCAGTCCTAGAAAATACATTTCTAAAGAAAGAAAAAACTATTTGTCTTTAAAGAAAGCTGGAACTCTTTTTTTTAGATTACTAAATGAATTATTGTGAAATTTCTTTATCTCTTCCCCTTCCATTTATTTAACTATGAAATCACTACTATTCAAACATTTGTTCACAATTTATGTTGTAATATAACATCTGAATGGGATGTTTATATTATTATGGTTATTTTCAGTTTGTTAGAAAAAAACACATTGAAAGTTATATTTTTTTTCTTTGTGTATATAATATCAAAATGACAGTGCTCTCGGAGCTGTGGAAGAGGAGTGCAGTCAAGAGAAGCCTATTGTAGGAACAACTTTGGCCATCACTTGACTGACAGAGAATGTAATGCACATCATAAAGTTGTAACTCAGAGCTGCAGTGACCATTCTTGTCCTGTTTGGTCTACAAGTGAGTGGAGCGAGGTAAGATTTGATACAGTAAGTAGAATCATACAGTAGGTTTCTCTAAGAAGCCCAGGTCCACTACTGGTTAAATGGCCAAATTATATTATATTATATATATATATATATATATATATATATATATATATATATAAATATATATATATATGTATCTCTCTTTCTCAAAAATGAATAGACGATACCGTTCTGTGGCTAACAAAATGCTTTTATTTGTGCGAGCTTTCGAGATACACTGATCTCTTCTTCTGGCGGTGTTACAATGGATAAAGGAAGAAAGGATTTTACTTTCAAAAAAATTAATACTAATATTTTTATATATATATATATATATATATATATATATATATATATATATATATATATATATCATACTTTATATAAGTTAAGGTGGGTGAAAAAGGTGACAAAAAACTCCATATTCCAAATAAAAAGATCACTTGTGAGCACATTCACATCACATTCAGTGCTTCCACTGCGGCAAGGGATTCTGGAAAATGACATGCAAATGAGCACACCGTGTCACCTTTTGCCTAATATCCATTTTTACATGGAACCCTTATAAGCTAATGCTCACTGTTCACACAGCTTTTAAGCACAGCATGGGATTAGATGCAAAGCCAGTGAAACCACTCACAGACAGCTGTTTTGACCTTTTGGGTCTCATCAGTTTGAGTCTGGTTGTACTGACTCAATTTTCAAGGCTTGGTAGGTTTACCACACTTTATATAAGTTATGGTGGGTGAAAAGGCAACAAAAAACCTCCACCGTATAGCATATAGCAAATAAAAAGATCACATTTGACACGTGCTCATTTGCATGTCATTTCCCACAATTCCTTGCCGCAGTGGAAGCACAGAATGCTAGGTGATAATGGTTAAAGGCAGGGTTTCAGACCTGTCTAAGACATGAGGGGTTTTATTTGGTTTTTGTGAGCCCCCCCCCGGTTTCTTTTCACACCTCACAAGCCCCCTCCTCTTTTCCCCTCCCTCTCCCTATGTATTTCTCACTCAACCCCACTCTGCTATCACTCAATTACTCCTCTCTCACTCTGTCCCACTCTCTCAATCCCCCCCTGTTCACACTCAATCCCTCCTCCCCCCAGACCCCACACACAATTCCTCCACACGCAGAATCCCCCCCAATACCCATGCAATTCCCCCCACTATAATTACCTTCCCACAATACATACACCACTACCCCCCAAATTCATACAACTCTACCCCCTAAATACATACAACAATACCCCCCCAAATAATACAACACTACCACTCCCCACACCCCCCACCTCCATCGAACCCAACTTCTGGTGTACACCGGCAGGAAGGAGAGGCACCCAGTGTGGGAGAGAGAGACGGTCCCAGCAGGAGTCCTGCAGCAGCTGGGGAAAGCTGAGGCCTGGCGGCAAGCAGGGTCCTGACAGCTGGATGCAGAAGTTGGGCCCAACCACTGGCTCGGCCCAACTTCTAGAGCAGGCCAGCCCCCCGCAGCCACCGGGACGGCTCTCCCCCCCCCTGTCAGCGGCCCAGCCGAGGACAGTAAGTTCGGCTACACCTGTATAATTAGCTTTGTGTATATGCTTTAACCTCAAGGAAAATAACGTCTGTTACTGGTTTTGGTAACAGACTTTATAAGCCCTGATTTAACACACCTTTGTGGATCTGAGCCACATTCTGTATGATATTATGTTTAAATGTACTTAAACGAAGACTCACACACAAGGTTGGAGTGAATTATGAGCCTTTTTTAAACTGAACCAGTGTTATTTTTGGAAGAGTATCTTTAAACAATATGATTTATTAAGAATTGTTGGCTTTATATAATAAAGGATAATACTCTACATAAATTTTTTTATATGTACAGTGTCAAGAAAACGTTTTTGAACCCCTTAGGATTTTCACATATTTCAAGCTTAAATGTTATTAGATCTTAATCTTCGTCCTAATAATAGATAAAGATAACCTGATCAAACAAATGACACAAAAACATGATGCTTTTTGAACAAATGATTCAACATTCATTGTCCATGTGTGAAAAAGTATGTGAACCTTTAGATTCAGTACTTGGCGGTACCCCCTTGAGCAACAATGTCAACAGAGAAACCCAATGCTACATCCAAAATGACAAATATACACAGTAAAATACTTATATATTCTCTTGAAAAAGGGTCATTTAGTTTAACCCTTTGGCCAAAGCGTTGTAAGCTTGCGAGCCACAACAAGGCAGACACATGTTTGCAATTCCTAACATTACCAGATAAAATACTAATATACCTCTATTAGGATTAAAATTCTCATTTGCCTCTATTAGGAGGGAGAAAGACCACATTGGATCAGTATCCAGTAGAATGAAAGGACCTACTAACTTGGGAAGTGGGGAGGGGCGGGCTTAAAACCTGGGAAGGAGGAGCCACTAACCTCCAACAGCTGAAACAGCTGAGAATAGTTTAACAAAACACAAAACCCCAGCAAGCTGTTTTTGGGAACACCTGAGCCCCCACAATATATATATATATATATATATATATATATATATATATATATATATATAGAAAGGAGAGAGCGCACGCCCCATAGTATAAAACCGTAAATTTATTGAGGGGAAGGGGAAAGGGGGGGTAAAAAATGCACTCACAAGGGTACAAGTTTTAAAAGCATATTGTGATCATAATCATAATTTTCTACATCATATATAGGATATACACTGTTCACTTTGATTAAAATTAGGATAGGCACTTAGTTAAGTATTTTTTAATAATATATTTTTTCATTATTAACACATAATCTATTATAACATATTTTTGTATCCACACCCTCACTAGGCACTGCTTTTTTGCTTTGTTTGTCTTCATATATATATATATATATATATATATATATATATATATATATATATATATATATATATATATATATATATATATGTATGTAGATAATTGCAACAACCAGCACTCACATGTCACAAGGTATCCAGATGCTAATCCCATAAAAAATCAAATAGATGAGATATTACCAGATGGAGATCCAGCAACAAAGAGACAGCACACCAGGGGTATATTCAAAGTAGTATGTATTGTAGAAACATACAGGCACCTCAGCCAACGTTTCGGTCTGCAGAGAGAGACCTTCCTCAGGACTGTGCAATGATACAATGACCGTGACTCCTACTTATACCCCTATGTAACATAGTCCACATGGGCATCTGATTAAATAAACAACGTATCTTGACTCGCAGTTTAAATGGTCTTGAATTTTGATTGCCTTGTCGCTATGTGGATGAGAGAATGTGGCACCCTGTTGGAGAAACTGACAGTTAATACAGCCGTGGCAACAGTATACTTCAGGTTTTTGTGCCAGCCAGGTTCTTACTGGTGCCTATTTCTTAATCGGGTCAGCATCTGATAGTATATCGCCCAAATTTGGACCTCGTTTATAGCAAAAAAGCGGGGGCTCCACAAAAAAATTCCCAATCTTCTTGTCGTTCTCCAATATATGATAGTGTTTTTTCACACTGTTTCTAATGGAACTGGATATAGTCGTGTAAAAGGTAACTATATTAAAGCGTGATGACTCCAAACTCTTGGTTTTTGTTGTCAACAGGGTACTTCTGTCTACATGCTTCACTCTTGTCAATGCTTCCTCTATGTCTGTAGAGCTATATCCTCTTTCATAGAATTTTTTGGCCATCTGTAACAAAGCCCCATCAACCAATTCTGGGTCGCTTACAATCCTCTTTACCCGTAGAAGTTGAGAATAGGGTAAACCCCTTTTAAGGGGAACTGGATGGCTAGAGGCGTGTAGCAGCGTATTCTTATCCGTAGGTTTGAGATGAACCCGTGTAGACAATTTACCATCATTTTTGTATATAACCGTATCCAGGAACGTAATCTCTTGTTGACTGAAGCTCATGGTAAACCTGATTGTTGAGGGTATGGTGTTCAAGTAGTTGAAATATTCCAGAAGTTGTTTTTCTGTGCCCCCCCAAATTATGAATACGTCATCTATGTACCGAATATACTTCTTAATACATCGTGTGTGAGGCGCATCATGTAACACGTGTGTCTGTTCATACATATCCATATATAGGTTCGCATATGAAGGCACCAGATGATATAGCAATACTTGGATACATCAGCACAATATTTTAATATTTTCTACTTATTAAAATGATGTGTTTTATAATGTTCTTTTAAATTAGACTATAGTATTCACAAGGGCCCTAATTGCTGATGTAGGTTACCATCAGCACTTCCAGGCATTGTAGCATATATAACCGTTTGAGTGATTGCCTTATTTAGGTCTAAGGCACACACTGTGATAAGGTAGGAGAAGCAGGGAAGCCTGTTCCGATTTGCACATGCGCATTAGCATTAAGGAAGCTAAGAGAGGTGGTGCCTTGAGGTTAGGTATGAGAGTACTTGGTGTACCAAGATGGCGATTTCGTTTGAGACTTGCACATGTGCAGTAGCTCAGTAAGGATCATAGAAGACACCCAGAGAGGTTTCTGTTGCCACACACTGATGTCATCAGGTGCCGTCGGCAGTCTGATCAGTGGAACAGAAGGAGAAATGGTAATTGCAATCACTCCAGGTAAATGTCATGCTTGACAGCTGCTACATTGTGTCATATGTTTTTTTATTAGGTTTTGATTGGTTTGTTGGGTGTTTGATTGCACTGGGTGGAGGTATAAGTAGGAGTCACGGTCATTGTACCATTGCACAGCCCTGAGGAAGGTCTCTCTCTGCAGACCGAAACTTTGGCTGAGGTGCCTGTATGTTTCTACAATACATACTACTTTGAATATACCCCTGGTGTGTTGTCTCTTTGTTGCTGGACCTCCATCTGGTAATATCTCATCTATATATATATATGTATCTAAGTGGCAAAAAGGAGTGCTATTGAGCGTGGCAAATGTATACAACAGACGACAGAAAAGCCCAATGCTACATCCAACATGACAAAAATACACAGTAAAATACTTATATATTCTCTTGAAAAGGGGTCATTTAGTTTAACCCTTTGGCCAAAGCGTTGTAAGCTTGCGAGCCACGACAAGGCAGACATCTGTTCGCAAGTCCTAACACTACCAGATAAAATACTAATAACCTCTATTTTAAGCCCGCCCCTCCCCACTTCCCAAGTTAGTAGGTCCTTTCATTCTACTGGATATAGATCCAATGTGGTCTTTCTTCCTCCTAATAGAGGTAAATGAGAATTTTAATCCTAATAGAGGTATATTAGTATTTTATCTGGTAGTGTTAGGACTTGCGAACAGGTGTCTGCCTTGTCGTGGCTCGCAAGCTTACAACGCTTTGGCCAAAGGGTTAAACTAAATGACCCTTTTTCAAGAGAATATATAAGTATTTTACTGTGTATTTTTGTCATGTTGGATGTAGCATTGGGCTTCTCTGTCGTCTGTGTATACATATGCCACGCTCAATAGCACTCCTTTTTGACACTTATATATATATATATATTTTTTTTTTTGTGGGGGCTCAGGTGTTCCCAAAAAGAGCTTTCTGGGGTTTTGTGTTTTGTTAACTGCTGGTCAATCTTTGACATTGGTTTTGAAATGAAATTTGGCCCATTCCTTCTTACAGAACTACTTCAAGTCAGTGACATTTGAATGCTTCCTTGCATGGACAGCTCGCATCAGGCCCTGCCACAAAATATTGATGGGGTTTAGGTCCGGACTTTGACCATTCTAAAATGTGGAATTTCTTTTTCTGCAGCTATTCTTTTGTAGATCTGCTTGTTTAGGATCATTGTCCTGCTTATGACCCACTTTTGGTTCAGCTTCAGCTCACCGATGGATGGCCTGACATTCTCCTCTAGAATCTTCTGATACAATGCTGAATTCATGTTTGTATCAATGATAGCAAGCCATCCAGGTCATGAGGCAGCAAAGCAGCACCAAACCATCACACTCTCACAACCATGCTTGATGGTTGGGATGAGGTTCTGCTGTTTGAATGCAGTGTTTGGTTTTTGCCCAACATAACATTTATCATTGAGGCCAAAATGTTCCACCTTTGACTCGTTTGTCCAGAGAACATTGTTCCAGAAGTTTTGTGGATCATCTATGTGCTCTTTGGCGAACTTCAGAAGGGCAGCAATGTTCCTTTTAGAGAGCAGTGGTTTCCTCCTGTATATCCTTCCATGAACACCATTCTTGGTCATTCTTGTTCTGATAATTCAGTCAGGAACTCTCACATTAGCCAAGGTGATAGTGGACTGCATATTCTTGGATGTTACTCTGGGGTTCTTTGTAACCTCCTGATGATTTGCTGGATTGTTCTTGGAGAGATCTTGGTATGACAGCTGCTCCTGGGTAGAGTGACTGTGGTCTTGAACTTTCTCCATTTGTAGACTATCTGTCTGACAGTGGATTGGTGGTGCCCCAAATCCTTAGAAATTGGTTTGTAACCCTTCCTAGACTAATGAGCATCAGTAACTGCTTTTCTGAGATCCTCAGAAATGTATTTTGCTTGTGGCATGACGTTTTTCCACAGAAGACCAAAATCACAACGTTTCTGATCTTTATATACTGTAGACTGGGGCCTCCCAGACTCACCCCGAATATCTACCTAATTATATTAACATTGGATTATAATTATCCCCTTTAATTTAATGGATAAATTAGGGTTTCACTTACTTTTGCACATACCCTGACTCTTAATTACTCATTGTTCGTCTAATTTGTGCATCATTTTTTTTCAAAGTTTGGAATTTGTTAATATAAACCATACATGGATATTTAAGAAAAGACTGGTTTTGATTCAAGAAGGTTATCAAGAAAAAACTGTGGAATTTCCATAATTATCATTGGGGTTCACAAACTTTTTTCACTCTCTATATATATATATTTTGGAAAATAAAAAAAATATTATGGACAGGTCAGAGTTTGAATTTCTTTTGTGGCACACCATACATACAGATGTAGCCAATGTTATTGCACCTGCTTGCACTCTCCTGTGTGAAAGTTGTGCGGTTGCACTTCCCCCATGCTCGCGCATGGCTGATTCTACCAAGAGTCCACTTCTCCTGCTGGAGGTTGTGTATGTCTCGCTGCAACACGCCAGTAGGTGTAATAACACTGGCTACATTTGTAGGTAGAAGACAAATTTACATATAATCTAACCTACTGTTTGTGTGTCCGAATGGATTATGTGGGTTACTGCACCGACACACTTTATTCGAGCAAATACCCGGTATGTACCTGGCAGATACCTGGAATGCGCCGCTCCTCACCTCTGACAAGCCCCGTTGCATTTGCCTTCCCAGCCTGGGTTCATGCCTGGCTGATGGGCGGCTGATCTGTTAAATGATAATGATTAGGATTTAATAGGCTGCAATGCTTCGCGTGTCTACCAGATGGCATAAATTCATGAATTGTAATGCAGTATATATATATATACTGTGCAGTATTGCAGCCAGCGGGAATAAAATGCTTCAATCCCTGCTTGGAAAATAACTCAATGCACTCGGGCAGAAAACAGTCACAAACCTCAATACACCCGGGTATACCCGAATTCGTGGGACTAGCCAAGCTCGAATAAAGTGTGTCGCCAGTGTACATGATAATGTATTAACTGTGGGAAATACCTGGAAGCCCTTTCTTAGGATGTAAAGTTTTGTATAGATATTCAAGATCGTTTAAGACAAATCGGTCCCTTCTTCTGGAGTAAAGAAGACTATAACTAATAAACCGTAAATGTGGTGCTTGACTAAGAGTAGAATAATAAATCCGTAGTGCCTTGTGACGTGTGGGAAAGGCAACAAACATCGACAAGTGTCATGCCAGTTGAATGATGAGCCATTGAAAGAAAGCTACTGTGATCCAAGCCACAAACCTGAAGTAGTCGTCCCCTGTGAGCATCAAGCATGCGCATCTTGGCAAGTGGGATCCTGGGGACCAGTAAGTACAAAACATACAGGTACTTTTAAACAAAACATCTAAATATGAAGTTTCATTGAAGTACTTTAAAGCAGCAGTCCCCCATACTCGCTTCAGCCTCAGGGATCCCACGTTTTCTGAGATTTTTACCATTGAAGTTACCTGGTTTAAATAAATAAAACAATATGGCCACCAAATCTCATGCAATAGGAAGCTGCAATATCAACAGTTGCAGATTCCTATTGGACAGCCATTTAAAGCCAATTTAAAAACCAGGAAGTAATACCGGTATCGGAGGATCTGGGGACTCCCAGTTTCAATCCTGTAAAGAAAATATTCAAATTAAAAAAAGGGCTAGTTAGAGGGAATTGTTGCTAAAAATTGACCTGCGTTTTAGAAACATGTTTATTTGGCATACAGTGACAGAAAAAGTGTTGTAGGTTATCACTGGACTCTGCTTTATGTATTATCCCTAGACTAAATTCCATCCAGGTTGCTTTGGAGCATCCTATTGTCTTAACATTTATGAATATCCTTTCTGAATAAAAGCAATTTGTTAAGCGTAGGTCCATAATGTTGAGGGGACATTTTCTCTTCTTTCCAACATTAATTGCACCTATGCGTTATATGTTATGCTAGTTGCAATCAACTGCAGTCTCTTCAGTGTTTTTATCACAGTGACATTATTACCATACACATAAACAATATACTATACATAATAATAAGCTTTTTTCTATACCTATGATTCAATAAATTCCAAATACAATATACTGTATAAAATATATACATATGGAAATATGGGCAATAAAAACATCTAGAGGGTGACTGTTAACAAAAGAGTAAAAGTAAAGATTATCCGATTTCCTACTTTCTCCTCATGTTTCTGAACTTTAACGAGGATTTATTGTATTCCGCAGTAGTTCTTGCTAGATACTGTATGTATTTATATTTAGAATTTATTGAATCCATAGGTATAGTGGCTGTCAAAAAATATGCAATCTCTGCATGGAAATAAATGATGCCACCTATCCTGGAGATTGCCAGTCCTGTGTAGCCTGGCACTGGGAGCTTCAGCATAGCAACTGGGCATGTGCGACCAACGTCATCTTTCCCCATTTGTCATGCTAGACCCCCTGCCGGCTCAGCACCAGAAAGTCTGGACAGAGCAGCCATTTGGCAGGATGGCTTATTGAAGTCTCTTTCTTCACCCCTTCTTGCTAACACATGGTCTGACACTTCATACCCTTGCTAACACATGGTTGACACCTTTATATCCTGGACGGCCTTTGAAACTGGTCCTTTAAAGCTTAGGGGCGGAGTAGCCACGCTGGCTCCCATGCAAATGGGCCTTCATCCACACTGAATGACTTCCTCTGAACATTACTTTAACAAAAACATAACCCTTGGACTTTTATACATCAATATTTATATACCTTTATAATAATTGCGGAATAACCTTTTTAATGATTTTACTCCAGCAGTCCTCACAGCAAAACTCAGCGCTCTAGGAGCTTCCTAGCCGAAGTTGACTAAATGCTATGCTGTAAGCTGCTGCTTTTTTAAACCTTTTTTACTTTGCGCGGTTTACAGGGAAACACTCTTCCAATAACCCATACATTTAAAACATGATATGATTCTCGACACCTTATCCCTGGTGGGAGACACACAGATGTTTTTTTAATTCAATTACAGTATTACAGCCATCACTGGGTCGCAGAACTGACACTCTACACTTTAACTTAAAACACCTATAACTCTCTTCATCTTATACTTGTGAGGGATGTACTGAACCCCACACTGGGTTCTGGGGTTTGGGCATATACCGAGAACTGTAACGTAATTCAGTTCCCTGCCCGTTCTTACTGTCCTGGTCTGTGCTGAAGCAGGGAGATTTGGCGGGGAGCAGCAAACTGCTTTCTAGGCAGTATTTTATCCGGTGGTCTGTGTTCCTCATGTCCTTAGGAATCTGGGGGGATTCCTGAGTACATGTTTCGGGGTAACCCGCAACACGAGCCCCCTTCTACCCAAACACACCCTGACAACATTTTACCATAAAAACACCCCTGAAACTCACGCCCTGCACCTCTCTGCTGGTTGGCACTCCTGGAATAGTAATAATACACATACACCTTTATTACAAATGCAGTTACATGCCATGATTGGGTTGAAGAGCCGACAATCACAATTCCCCCATGTGGCTCAGGGGCACCCAGCCGGGCCAAATACCTTTATTACTGGCCTGGGTACCCCCTCACTGTCACAGTTATGATGCAGAAACCTTTGTGAGTGCATTTTCATTTGTATTACATTCCACGTAAATAACAATGTACTACTCTATAAGACTACTTCTGCCTGCTCTTTCATTGTAATATATGCTATTTATTTCATAACAAGAAAAATTGTATATGGTATAAACTATGTTTCTTAACAGTGTACTGTTACATGTGGCTATGGATATCAAATGCGCACAGTGAAATGCATTACTGGAATTTATGGGACTTCTTTGGATGAACGAGAATGTAATGCCGCATCTCGTCCTACAGATAGTCAGGTAAATATTTATTTTATCATTTTAACATTTTTTATTCTCAAAGAATGTGCATATTGACTCATTCGAACTTTTATGGTGTCTTTAAAGAATGGAAGTATCTGTAAATCACATACATATTAGTTGTTAAAAATAGTGGTCAATAACATTTCCTCCCCAATTTGATACAGGCATATATTTACTGGACAGTGGTATGCCATAAGACACCTTCCAGTCCATTAAAGGCAGTAGACCATTAACTGCTAACAAGGATTATGGTTCCTGCTGGCGCATAATGGTGCAATACCCTGTATGTTGTGATATTCTGCATTATCATTATCGTTATCATGCGTTGTCATTGAATCCTATGGAAATTCTGTGATATTCTGCACTAGAACATGATATTATGTGTATCCGCTAGGTAAAATAAAGCTTTCTACATCTATAAACATGGCTCGCATTGTGTAAAAGTCAACCTTTCCCTGTATTTTCCTTGACTGTTTAAACTGGGTTGAATTCTCGCATATTTCCCACAAGTCTCCTTGTCTATGTTATTTGTCTTGACTGTGCAGTTAATTTTCTTTCCCACGTGTAAATCAACATGCAGCAACCATTATGCATAATTTAATATGTGCTCTGCTCTTTATACTGTACCTTTTCATTTTAAAGGCTTCTTGAGCCTGTTAAAATTTTCAACAGTTATCCTACGGGTCCTTTTTTACTTGCTTGTTTGTACAGGATTGTGAAATGCCTTCTTGCCCAGGATCTTCCATTGTATTAACAACTTCATTTCCTGTTGATCAAAGGCAAAAGAATACCCAGTGGAGATATGGGTCATGGACTCCAGTAAGTGACCTTTAATTCTTTAAATTAAGAGTATAAATGTGTTTCTACCAAGTATTAAGGCTACTTGTGTAACCAGAATGGTGTTAACATATCTGCAATATTTATGCAGGTATTGTTCTTCTCCAGATTGTTCGAATTTATTATGTTTTTACATCGAGACATTTAATTCTCAATGAATCAATTAGAGTATAAAGTATATTTATAATCATGAACTGACTGCTGTTAAATGCATTGGGCCCATCCTTTATTTAATTTTGATTGATAGCCGTTACTTAGGAGACGAGAAATACTTATCTCCAGGAACTTCCATATGTAAATGGTGATTATGCCTTGCTACACTTAAAAAATGTTTTTATATTCTCAGTGCTCTACTTCTTGTGGAAGGGGTAATCGCGCTCGCTACGTGAGCTGTAGAGATGTGTATGGTGGTGTTGCTGAAGAATCATTTTGTGACCATCTACCACGACCTGCGGAAGTTTCAAACTGTTTTACTTCTTGTGGGGAATGGCAATCAGGGGACTGGTCTCCTGTAAGTACTATGAGCTCCTTGAGGGGCACTATGTAAAATGAACAGCAAAATTCACACCTACTAAAAGGTTGTATTCTATCTCATGTTTTTCTCTGTTTGACCAGTGCCCTGTAACTTGTGGAAATGGAAAGGTAATGCGACAGGTTGTCTGCATCAGTTATCACCAAAGAATTGAAGATATTAACTGTGATCCTGAGAATCGGCCTATTGAAGAGCAAGAATGTAATATCGCACCTTGCACACCGTACAGCCATTACCCTCATAATCATGATTATCCAATGAGAGTTCCACAACTAGAAAATCCCCATATACATAGGGGACATGACGTGCCTGACAATGTCGACCAAAGGAATATGCCTTCTGCTCGAGGCAACCAGTGGAGAACAGGACCATGGGGAGCAGTAAGCATTTTCCTAAAAATCAATCTTTGTATGCACATCTGCCTATTTTTATACCTTAATAAGTGCATTGTACAATATTTATCTAATGCTTTTTTTTTTGTACTAACTAATGTTTGTGCAGTTTTAGTTGATCTATTGCCCATGTATATTATTAAGAAAGCAAAAAACGGGAACAGCACTCACACCAGAAACTAGCAGATCTTGTATATTGGGTGCATGATGATCAATTGCTTGCCACTTCCGCAATTAAAACACATGTACAGTAGAGGCAACGCTTATTCTAACATTTGCTGTAAACTAGCCGGGTTACATTCTGGGTATGTGCTGGGTATGTGCTGGGTATGTGCTGGGTATGTTCTGGGCTAGTTTGAGGCACGTTTAAGGCATTTCTGCATTGACTAACGACCCATAGGATTAACACAGCAGGGATCCCTGGCAGTCCCATTCAGTTTGAATGGGACTGCCAGGGACCCCCCGCTGTTAATCTGATAGGCCATTAATCAATGCAGAAATGCTGGGGCTAGTTTAAGGAAAGTTTAAGGCATGTATTCAGAATGTACACCTGGGTGTACCTGGGTCTTTTGGGGAATTGCCACTGGTTTTTGTTAGAATAAGAGTTGCCTCTACTGTAGTATCAAAAGTAGAGATCCCTGCACTCCCACGCTGAATCAGTAGTTAAAACATCTAGGCTTCTTTATAAAGTAGTATATAATAAAATGGTGCATAGCTCTAAAACCAGCAGCAAAGCTGAACGTGATACATCAGAAAGAGCACAAGACTAGCGCCTCGGACCAGCATGCCCTTTCTAATGTATCGTGTTCAGCTCTGTTGCTGTTTCTGGAGCTTTGCTACTTTTTTATGTGCTACAGTACTTAATAAAGAAATTTGTACACTATATTTTAACTACAGATTCAGCGTGGGAGTGTAGTGATCTCAATGTTTTTATACTGCCCATTCATATCATTACCATATACCATATTATTTTTTTCTAGATACAAATTCAACAATAAATTTGTTATGTTTTTTGAAAGGTTCAATCTTTGCAGATATGACTAATATCAAAAGTTATTGATTTTTATAGAGTCCCTTTTTATGTGTCTTAAAAATCATCCTAATGACTGTGCATTTTACTAGCATATCCTGTAGTATATTGCCTACAGAATCCTCTATTGTATACGAGATTTATTTTTCTATATCATTTTCACTAGTGTTCCAGCACATGTGCAGGTGGTTTTGAGCGCAGGGTTGTGGTATGCCAGGATGAAGAAGGAAGGAGTAGTCATTTCTGTGACCAGACAGCTAAACCTCCTGAATCAAGGCACTGTGACTCTGGACCTTGTCCTCAGTGGAACCATGGCACCTGGGGAGAAGTAAGAGTGCTGTGTCATTTATAGCACAGATTGCTAAAGTATATTTGTCTGACTCTGTTGACATTACAAGTCACTTAGATTCCTCATTTTTTTAGGCCTGCTGTTTGAAAGCTCCAATATACCACCTCACCTACAGTAATCAAACAATACAAGTTCAGACAGCATACTGTTTAAGTATAAATAAGGGTCACCTTCATCATTAGCCTAAAACCTTCTGGATTCTTTCTCCAGAAACCTGGTAACCTGGATTGTGGAGGTTTCGGGAATACTAGCTAAGATAGAGTAGCCATAAGTATATTTTTATGTCTAATTAAATTTCAGTCCGCACACTTGCAGGACTCTTCATGTCACAAACTGGCATCCTCCTTTATTACGTCTGTGCTGGTCAGTTCTGGTTGTCCTGAATTCACCCTTTATATTTACATGCAGTGTAGATGAAAACAAATGCACATTGTCACTGCTGCATCTTTATTATAACACTTTGTAGCCCAGAAAAAATACAATGTTTCCAGCAGTAGACGCACCCTGATGAAGACTGGGTCTACCCCCAGCGAAATGTGTTTTCTCTACAATACAAAGTGTCATGGTAAAGATGCAGCACGGAGTTGAATTATTGGCACTGAACCTCGTGTGCGGTTGTCTTCATCTACACTGTATTTATTAGCATGTCCCATAACCTGCTTCATTTACCCCATTGTCACATGCTATTCAGTTGTTAGACTTCAGATATTTCTGTGTAGGGACATTCAAATAAGCACACAATAGGAGATTACTAGCACATTTTTTTTATTACGGATGTCTCATTAAATACTAAATTTTACCACACCTACCCAGAAATGTCCAGCTATAGCTTTTATATCTAAACTAGCTGTACCCGGCAAAGCATACGACGATCTAGGAGATATGAAAGGTTATTAATGAAACATGACTCCTTGTTTTCACCCCTCCCTCTAATGCCTTACTGTCTCTTGTCCCCTACTCCATCATGCCCTGCTCTTCTTTGCACTCCCTACCTTACTGTGTCTGCTCCGCTGTGCACACTACACTCCCTCCCCTCCTACCATCTCATCTGTCTCCTTCTCTCCTTGCTGTCTCTTTGTTTCCATCTCCTACTAATCTTGCTGTCTCTCCTCCCCTCTCTTTGCACTCAGTCCTGCCCCATGTGCACACTACTCTCCATTCCCTCCTCCTCTTCATCCATCTGTCTCTTCCTCTCCTTGCTGTGTCTCAGTGTCTCCTTCTCTCGTTACAGTCTTTCTCTGTCTCTTCTTCCCTCCTTGCGGTCTCTCTTCCCCTTCCTCTTCCATTATGCCCTGCTTCTCTTTGCACTCTATTCTCCCCTCTCTTTTCATTCCCTGCCTTACTGTGTCTGCTCCTCTCTGTGCACACTACACTCCCTCCTTTCCAACTCATCTGTACATCTGTATCCTTCTCTCCTTGCTGTCTCTCTGTTTTCTCCTCACCTTAATGTCTTTCCTACCCTCTCTTTGCACTCCCTCCTGCCCCATGTGCACACTGCTCTCCATTACATTCACAGAGGGGGAGGGATGTGCAGCCTCACTGGCTGTCCCTGGGTGAGTGACAGGCTGCTGAGACTACCACAGATGGTGAGAGATGTGCAGTCTCACTGGTTGTCCCTGGGTGAGTGACAGTCCAATGAGTCTATCACAGATGGGGTGGATGTGCAGTCTCATTGGCTGTCCTTATGTGAGGGAGCGTTCTCATTGTATCACAGAGGGGGAGGAATATGCAACCTCACTGGCTGTTGCTGAGTGACAGGCCGTTCAGCCTATCACATAGGGATATCCAAACATCCTTTATATATATATATATATATATATATATATATATATATATATATATATATATATATATATATATATATACAGTGTTCGACAAACCTATACATTTGCTCGCCCTGGGCGAGTGGATTTAACATTGTGGTGAGCTCCTATTGGCCCAAGCAGCACACAAGTGGTACTAGGTGGCGAGTAGATTTTTTTGTTCGGCGAGTAGATTTTTTGGTGATTTGTCGACCACTGTATATATATATATATATATTATATATATATATTATATATATATATATATATATATAATATATATATATATATAATATATATATATATATATATATATATATATATATATATATATATATATGCAGACCTGCCTAAGACATGCAGATGAGCATACAGTTGTATTTACATTTATATATATATACATACACATACACATACAGATGCCGCCACCAGTAGTATCCGATGACTTGCCTTGGAAAATCTAGGGCTATCTCACAGTAACGCTGCAACATTTCTGTGAGATTTCTGCAGCCACAGATTAATGGCCCATCGGATTACCACAGCGGAGGTCCCTGCAGTCCCATTCAAAATGAATCTCTAAGTATATATATATATTCTAATAATGATATCAACAAAATCCAGCAAACAAATTACCCTTAGCCTTGAAGACCTAAACAATTAGGTCATATTTTTATGTTTTTTTTTATTATATGCCATTGGATGATTATTTAGAGCTTTTTTTAAACTTGATTTTTACTGCTGTTCTTGGATTCAAGTTTTACTTACAGTATTGTGGAAAATGGCTACTTGTTTCATGTACATGTGTGTTAGTTAACGTTGCATATGTTTTGTTTTTGCTGTGCAGTGTACACAAACATGTGGAGGTGGGATGAGAACAAGATCCGTGATTTGCCAGCTGAGACATGGACAACATCTGGATGATCAAAGCTGTGAAATCCTAGATAAACCCCCAAATGAGGCACAGTGTAATACACACGCATGCCCTGCTGATGCTTCATGGCATCCAGGACCATGGAAATCGGTACGATAGTATTTACTTTATTTTTATAGTAAATTATATGCAGAGCTTTTGCCAGTGGATACCAATGTTTGAAATGTACAGCCTAGTAGTTATCTAAAGCAAATATATATTTAATTTTGTAATATTTAGTAATTATATTTTGAATAATATATGTGTGTTTAGGTATGTGTTTGTATATGTGTGTATACAAACACATATGGAGTGGTGCTGGAAACACTTAGGGACTTATTCTATATCCACCGCAGTAGCCATTCGGACTGTATTCATCAGAAATTCCCGAATAACGTCAATGGGGAATTTCGGCTGAAAACCGTCCAAACAGCCACTTCAGCAGATATACAGTATAATATAATATACAGTATAATAAGACTCTTAACACTTATAGATTTATACAACCAGTCATTATATCAGGTAAGATGCTCTGATTAACAGAATTTCTACCACTTGGAGCAGGAGGATGACAATGGAACTCTCAGCTTTGAACAATGTGAGCTGAGAGCCTGCTGTAAAAGAAAGTTATATTGCATACATTAAATAGGTGATCTTAACTATCAAATAACCAATGTAGCCTCCACTCATCATCAATAAGAGCTAATTATCCACTACTGGTTCTGCCACTAGTGATTTACCTGTAGGCAGTGGAACAAATAACTGAGGGCTTAATATTGCCCTATTGTGTAAATAAAATTCTATAAAATTTTAATTTATCCATTTTGCTATGATATTCTTAGGTTCTTACACATGAATAGTATGTCTGTCATCTAATCCTTTAATTGAAAATATGCATTTGTATATTTCTCCCCAATTCCCAACTGATCTAAAGAATGGCATTACCAGCCTGATAGGTTTAATGATACATCCTTTTCGTTTATTTTCTTTCACCACCTCTATTCTGTTTACAGTATGTCATTCTGTGAGGCATGGCCTTTAGAAGTGAACAAAGTACTCTAGTGAAGTCTCTCTACATATTGGAATTACTACTGTCCTGGCTAAGCTCATTCTAAAGCTTGCCGGGAGCATAGCGGGCTAGCCGCGGGTCTGTTCTCCGGTTAAAAACGGAGTTTCCCGCGCGGCGGCCGCTTCAATAGATAAGCGCTAATGGCGCTTACTATTGAAAGCGCCCGAGGCGCAGGAAAACCAGCCGAAAACGGCCGAAGACAGCTTGCGCGCCGCCCGCACTATTTTTAAACTGCGGGGGCAGCCGCATTAGATTCAGCCCGGCCGCTGCTGTACCTCCACCTTTTAGCTGCTAGACTCACAATCTTTAGTGTGACATTTTGTGAACGCAGTCCTTAAAAATATCAAATTCAATTGTAATTGTGAAAATGTGTTGTTTATATGGTTACACAATATTGTCCTATATAAATACATGCATAGGGCAGAAACTACAACCAATATCCATATTAAATGAAGATAAACACCAACATTAGAGTACTTTCCTCATTGAGGCCATTGGATACTAAGCTATAAGCCAGGGTTGGCCAACTCCAGTCTTCAAGGGCAACAAACAGTGAAGGCTTTCAGAAAATCCATGCTTCTGCACAGGTGGCTCAATTAGTGACTCGGTTATTATGACTGAGCCACCTGTGTTGAAGCAGGTATGTCCTGAAAACCTGACCTGTTGGTGGCTCTTGAGGACTGGAGTTGGCCACCCCTGCTCTAAGCATGAATGTTTTACCAATTTATGTACATAGTGTACATAGTTATGTCCCTCCATGCCCTATGATATAACTGATGCTATTCCAAGAGATTGTAATTCTCGAGCAGAATTGTGTCCTGTTCTCCCAAAGGCTGCTTTGAACCACTGTGAATAAGGTCCAAAATTATACCTATATATATCTATATGGATACTTTTTTTTTATAACTTTTATCTTAGTTATGCATTTTACTATGGAAATGTAAATAAGGGCATTTTTAAAAGAACGGACATATTATCAATTACAGTAGTGTGTGTGTGTGTTTCTCTCTTTACCTCTCTATACATGTGCAGATGTACCCAGACTTACTGTCCCCAGCGCTGCAGACAAACAAGCAAAAGTCTGCCGCGCTAGAGACAGCATCTGTGGCCTTCGCTCTGTGGGGGGTCCATACTTCTAGATGCCCCCCTCAGTGTTAGTCCTTCGGTGTTGTGACCACTGTGGTTTCGGCACCTACAATTTTAAGTTTTGTTTTATATATATATATATATATATATATATCAAATGGAAATATTACTTTGTGCTCATTTGCATGTCTTAGACAGGTCTGCAACCCTGCCTTTCACCATTATCACCCAGCATACAGTGCTTCCACTACAGCAAGGGATTCTGGGAAATGACATGCAAATGAGCACACGGTGCCACCTTTTGCTTCAAAACTATTAACATGGTCCCCTATAAGCTTATGCTTGCTGCATTGCACAGCTTTTGAGCAATTATATATATATATAACAGCTAACATTTCACAGCTTCTTTTTACTTCCAGTCTATATCACACACCTACGCTATTTTAAATTGTCCTATTAAAATATATTCCTATTTTTGGTCACATAGAGCAATGTTCGCCTGGTATTGGAAACATTGTGTATACAATTTTATAAAATGTGTTCCAATATTTATATTTTTAGATATTCTTTTTCATACATTTCAGCTCATTTGATATAAAATGTGAAATGTTTTAAATTAAGAAAATTGTTTCATGGCTTAGTTAAGCCTGCAATGAATAATGCAATCCCAAAGATAATGACACATTTGCCATACATTTAAAGGCAAGTTTATGCTTTGTTAAAATGTATAAATTTATATAAATATATATATATATATATATATATATATATATATATATATATATATATATATATATATATATATAGTGCAGAATAAATGAGTTCTTCAGTATTAGGTGATACATTTTTTATTGGACTAACAATTTATGTCATAGGACAAGCTTTCGAGAGTTCTCCTCTCTTCTTCAGGTCAAGCAATACTGATATACAAAGGATTCTATGGCTAAAACAGTGTAGAGAAACAAACAAACAAACAAAAAACCCCAGATATGTACTGTAGATAAGGTAGGGTGTTAAAAGTGTTTGAAGCCAGGGGACAGTGACAAAGGAAGGTGGGGAGGGATGCTGGGGGGGGGGGGGGGGAGAAAGTGTTGATAAGAATGGAGGCAAGCAGGATAATTACAAACAATTTTGATAGGGTGTGAGAAAACCCATGTCTGCATTAAGTCCTTTGGTTTTGGTGTCAAAGAGTCTTATCATTCTGAGTTCAAATGTTTTCTGTTCTTGGGTGCGTTTAAACATTCCATTGAGGATTTTGATTTTTAAATCATTTATGGAATGATCTGGTTGTGAGAAGTGATGTCCCACAGGTGAGCAGTATCTTCCTTCTTCGTGCCTGTGCATATTCATTCTTCCTTGTAGTTTTTGGCTGATAAAGGAGGCGCAGTGTTGCTTATGAACACAAATAAATACATACAGTAGAAGAAGGCAATAGACAACTCACAGACAACACCTACTACAAGAAACTCACACATGATCCAACCCAGGAATATACAAAGCAACTCACGAATCTCATTCAAACATTCCCTAACCACCTGCAACCACAATTGAAGCAACGAATACCTGACAACCTAGGAGTTGGGATCTTCTACATGCTTCCCAAAATCCACAAACCAGGATACCCCGGCAGACCTATTATAACAGGTATGGATACACTCACGGAACAAATATCAGGCTTAGTGGAGAATATCCTCAAACCTTTAGTCAGAAGCACCAACAGCTTCATACAAGATACCACAGATTTTCTCAATAATCTTAACAACATCAACCAACTACCATCCAACACACTGCTAGTTACCATGATGTAGAATCCCTTTACAGCAACATCCCCCACAAGGATGGTATTGAGGCATGCCTGCATTTCCTTACAACATATCCCCTGGATCAGAAATACAGCGCTGATGTAATTACCAAACTGATAGAATACATCCACACAACTACTTCAGTTTCAACAAGGAAATGTACCTACAACTAATGGGGACTGCAATGGGTACCAAGATGGCACCGCAATATGCCAATCTTTTCATGGCAAATCTTGAACAAAGATTCCTAACTACATGCCCCCACAAACCCTACAAATACTACAGATACATTGATGACCTGTTTATAATATGGACAGAGGGTGAAGAAAATCTAAAACAATTCTACGAGTCCCTGAACTCATTCCATGCATCAATTAAACTCAAAATGGATTATTCGGCAAACCTAGTAAACTTTCCAGATACTGTACAACAGTAACACTGAAAGATGGCAAACTACACACCTCTGTATACAAGAAACCAACAGACAGATGCAGTTACCTCCACAACTCCAGCTTCCATCCCACTCATACAAAACAAGGTATCATACACAGCCAGGCTATAATATACCACCGCATATGCTCTGACACTGAAGACAGAAACAGGCATCTCACAACCCTGACCGAATCGTTCAGACAGAAGGGATAAAAACCAAAGACCATTGCCAAAACTATTACATCTGCACTAAAAGCCCCACGAGAACACCTGCTACAATACAGACAGAAAGAACCTACCACACGCATACCACTAGTGACCACATACAGTACAACCCTACCCTAGAGGGTATACGAAAAATAATCAAAGATCTGCAGCCCATGCTGGCAGAGGATGCAACACTAAAAGAAATCTTTCCCAAACCTCCCATTCTTGCATTCCGGCAACCACCAAACCTCAAACAGAAATTAGTCAGCAGAAAACTTCACAACGATTTTAAAGACACTGATAATGGCACAAAACCGTGCAACAAAAAACGTTGCAAACTCTGCAAACATATATGCCAAGATCCCACAGCCAGTCACAACCATAGAACATTCAATGTTAAAGGATCATACAGCTGCACATCCAGGAATATAGCGTATATGATTCAGTGCAACAAATGTGACCAAGGTTGCTACATTGGGGAAACCAGCCAAAAACTACAAGGAAGAATGAATATGCACAGACACTCTATACTCCATCACGAAGAAGGAAGATACTGCTCAACTGTGGGACATCACTTCTCACAACCAGATCATTCCATAAATGATTTAAAAATCAAAATCCTCAATGGAATGTTTAAACGCACCCAATAACAGAAAACATTTGAACTCAGAATGATAAGACTCTTTGACACCAAAACCAAAGGACTTAATGCGGACATGGGTTTTCTCACACCCTATCAAAATTGTTTGTAATTATCCTGCTTGCCTCCATTCTTATCAACACTTTCTATCCCCACCCCCATATCCCTCCCCCTCCCCACCTTCCCTTGTCCCTGTCCCCTGGCTTCAAACACTTTTAACACCCTACCTTATCTACAGTACATATCTGGGTTTTTTTTGTTTTTTTTTTGTTTCTCTTCACTGTTTTAGCCATAGAATCCTCTGTATATCAGTATTGCTGACCTGAAGAAGAGAGGAGAACTCTCGAAAGCTTGTCCTATGACATAAATTGTTAGACCAATAAAAAGGTATCACCTAATACTGAATAACTCATTTATTCTGCACTATCGCAACTGGACCAACGCGGCTATTTTCTGCTTTATATACATATATATATATATATATATATTTATATATATATATATATATATATATATATATATATATCTTTTATTTCTTCCACATTGTAATCAGTTTTATTTATGATAAAAAATGTTTAATATTTCTATACATTTAGATGGTATACAAAACTAGGGTAAATTGAGACAAAAATATTAACATTACTTTCAGTGTAACCGTATTCAAGCAACATGCACTTATTCGTGTGTGAAACCTAAACAAAAGGAGATAATACGAAGGAAAATATATATATATTAACTAATAGAGTTATTATGTAGAACCAGAGTGGTACAGTAATTGCTGATTCCTTTGTAGTATGTACTGTATGATGCAACTAAATATTAGGAATATACAGAGAGATTAGGTGCAGACACATACCCGGTAGAAAATTTCATTTTCTTTTTGTTTGTTTACAAAAATGAAGCCCACCAAAATATTTTTTGATTATTATTCCTGCTTACAAAAAATAAAGTGTTTTGGATAGGAGGCAATATTGTTACTTCCCACTTGAGAAAAATGCAGAAATGTTATACTGTATACTCCAGGGGAGGTTAAAAAAATTATATATATATATATATATAGACATATATAGATATATGCAGTATATACAAGTAGATATCTCTACAAGAAATAATTCTGCGGGTTAATCTGTAATTGATGTTGGAAAAACTTCTACAGATTGATGTTGTAAAGATTATACGAATTCCTTGAAGTGTTTTTATATTTTTTAGGTTCAATTAATTTATTCCCAGGGGTCAAATTATAGTTTATTATATTTTAGTTAGAAACAAATTAACAGACTTAGCTTGTCCTGACATTATAACTTCATGGCCGCATAATAAAAATGATTCTATATGTCAAGCAATATTAATTTCTCCTTGGTATTCCTTGTATTTTCTCTTCTAAAGTTCTGGAAACATGTTTGCATTCGTGGAAGAAATGTTGTGTTAATTAATTAATTGTATATGAATCTAAAGGGTTTTCACATCTTTTAAAGTAAAGAATGTATTTGTTTTTATTTTAATGAGAATATTGTACTATGTCGCATAAAAGCTACTGCTTTCCGAAGTAAAAAAATGTATATTTTTTTAATGTCCTTTTATATTAAAAGGCGTTGCAATAGAAGGGTATTGGTTTTGAAGCCAGACATGCTATACCTCTTTCAGGGCTGCTAATGTGTTAACCTAACTTTCAAGTTACCTCAATTTTTTTATACAGAATTTAATGTTTACAAGTTTGACATTCTTGTGTTTCATTTCATGGGGTCTAAGATTAATGCCCCAATTAAGGGTGTTTTCTGTCCGTTTGTTCTTGTTCAATATGTATACCATTTATCAAGTTAATTTGCCACAATTTGCCTCAGTGAACAAGTTGACGACTGTCAAGGAGGGGGTTAGAAGGCGTTATACAGTATGATTCACATGTACAGTAATATAGTGGGATGCATCGCGTTCTGCATCTGAACTCATCGTTTTCCTCCTGTTACTGTCTACTCTAAGCCTCTGTGTCTAACACACCAAACAGTTTGGTACTGTACATTTGACAGTGTTGCAGACAGTAAAAGGAAATTCTCATATGTCAGTGCTCAGTTTTCAGGAACTTGTTATGTAGAACACCATGTATTTTGTAGATTACTATAGAAAAGAGGGAAGGAATAGTATACAGTATAATATTTATAGAAAACTAGTAAAAAGGCACACGATTGCCTGTATATTCTGTTAAATTGAATTTATATATTAAAAGTTTCAAATGTTGTTTGCTAGAAATCTGTGATATTTAAAGAAATGAGTTTTTTTTAAATATTGGCCAGTAGACAGCAGCAGAAACAAAAGAAGCTTATTTCAGTATACGTTACAAAAACATTAGTTCATTTTCACTTTTTTTTCATGGATGCTCAAGATTCCTTTGTGTGTAACATACAGATGATATTTAACCCATGTACTGTTTGTGTGCATATTGTGTTTTGTGTCTCAATCTGGTCTGCATACTGAATGTCTTTTTACTGCATTTTCTAACACGTTTGGAATCTGCTTTCATGATTGAAACACCCTAATTGTTAAAGTATCCTGGCTCTGTAATTAAATCCTTCAGTGGCATTATTTCAAAGAGCATGTCGTGTTAACTAGTTTCCTTTGTAAAATATTAAAAGTTCTCAAACTGCACTGTAATTTTTGTCATTACTTATTTACTCCACACCCATAAGTGTTTTGAAAAATCTGTTAATAGATTTTGCAATGTTGTTAAATCAACAATATTATTATAACCTTTTAATTTAAAATTGTGATGTCCCTTCATGTTATGTTGGAACTTAATACTAAACCTCAATGAATCTCATATGTTGAGTTTGTAGTGTTTAGCACATTATCTAAGAACACTCTCCTGGTATGAATATATTTATTTTATAAATGTCTAGGGCCAGATCTACATCCATATAATGATTTGCTTAGAAGGCATTGTCATATCACAAAGAGCAACACATACATTACTCTAATCCTTTTGATGCTGTGGGTAACGTGATGTACCGCAATCTCATGAGATGTGTGTGTGATCCAGCATGTCCATGGCTAAGATATGGATCCATGTTATTAATATCATTAGCATGCAAAACGATGTCATGTATTACCAACTTCTTCAACAAAATCTGTTTTGCATTTGCTGATTACACCTACACGTATACTGGGTCCATGTGTTGTCCTTACTTGGGTATGCGATCCGGTTGGGGACTTATGAGACACCCAGAGATAAATCTTTAGAGTAAGATTATTTAAGCTATGCCATTGTTGATGATAAACTTAAAGATAGAGAATTAAAATACAGTCACTAGAATGGGAAGGTAAAGAATAGGAGGAAACCCGAAAAAAAATAATTAAATATTAAACTATTATCCCACATAAAATAGAGATTAAATATAAAAATTTGAGGTAAAAATGTAGGAGCCATATGTGACGGGGGTAAATGAGTGATAGAGAGTAACAGTAGATCATTATATATTAAAAGATTTTAAGATTGTCATTCACTCGTTTTGAATTTAATCAGCACGGGTGTTTGAGGAATACAACCTTTGACTTGAATCATCAGTTCATGACAGGAATTGAAACATGTATGACCCCGAATTAGCTAGCCCATGAGTCTTTCTTTTTACTGTATACTGTATGTCTTTACTAACAATTAGAATATTTAAAATTGTATATAAATACATTTAAACCTTATGTTATGTGGCATTAGCAAGCTGTTCCTTGCGGAAATGTACATGATTTGCTTGGCTGTCAGCTGGCAGCCACGTGTTGTGGTTGGTAAGTGTAGGAAGTATGAAGTCTGTGGCTGAGTTATATCCTTCATGAGCATGGGCTTTGAGTTAAAAGGGTTTTCCTTGATGATAATCACACATGGAACATATTATATTATTTTAATATTTAACGGTTATATTAAAGGATAAGTACATCACTTATTATCACATTGGAAATGTTGTGCAGTTGTTCAATTTAAAGTATTTCAAATGTTACTCTAGCTTCTGCATCTTCCTCCAATATGCACACATTTAATTTTAGTTTGCCCTCTACCAAAATGTAGAAATTGATTAGCAATTTTTTGAATTGTCTATCCTCTTGCTAATAATAAATTGTGTACACATTTTTTTCAAAATAAAACGAAAAGTTTATCAAATATAATATACAGGCATACCCCGCATTAACGTACGCAATGGGACCGGAGCATGTATGTAAAGCGAAAATGTACTTAAAGTGAAGCACTCCCTTTTTCCCACTTATCGATGCATGTACTGTACTGCAATCGTCATATATGTGCATAACTGATGTAAATAACACATTTGTAACAGGCTCTATAGTCTCCCCGCTTGCGCACAGCTTCGGTACAGGTAGGGAGACGGTATTGCTGTTCAGGATGTGTTGACAGGCGCATGCGTGAGCTGCCGTTTGCCTATTGAGCGATATGTCCTTACTCGCGAGTGTACTTAAAGTGAGTGTCCTTAAACCGGGGTATGTCTGTACTCATGGTACATTTTATAGAGTATATGTCTATTAAAATGTGATGATTAAAATATACTATGATTTTTTTTATGAAGTGCCACATTTCATTGCAATTGTTGCATATATTTAAACATCGCAGTTAAGTTTAAAAATGGTGAAAAACAGAGCAAAGCTAAAAATCCTCTTCAGGTCCTTTCTACATTGCAAATATGGGCCACTTCATTGGTCTATGTGAACTTAGTCACAGTGGTGCTCTATAGACATACAAGGTACATTGTAATAACTTATACCGATAGATCTGAAGCCTTTAGAGCTTTTATTTTGCAGACTTCATTTTTACATGGGATTCCTTGGAAATCAAGGGATAACAAGAAAGACAAATCATTCCTTTAAAGGAGCAATCCATGCGTTTTTTTAAAATCACATTTATTGATTTTTTTACACAGGATTGAAGTCGGGGATCTCTGAAGCTGAACCCCATTAATGTGCACTCTGGGGATCCCCTGTATTCAGAGTTACAGACATCTGCAGGAGGTGCCCACAGTCACTCTGCTTGGCTACCAGGAGTGGTAGAGTTTTGAAGCTCCCGTGCCCTGTGGGCCAATGGGAAGCCGTGACGTCATCAAGTTCGGCTTCCTATTGGCCCGTGTGATGCAGAAGCTTTAAACTTTGCCGAAATACCAGCACCCCCTTTGGAGGTCTGTATTTCAGGAAGCAGGGGGTCTCAGTAGATGAAATAAATCAGGTTCAGCTCTGGAGACACCCTGCTTCAATCTAAAAATAAAATAAAACAAGCGTTTGGATTGCTCTTTTAATCTGGATAATGCACTTTACTGATATTCCTAACTCTCACTGATGGCACTCACAGTTCTAACCCCCACAACCACTAACACTATTTTCAAAGCCTCCTAAACAAACAAAAAAGGATACATACTTTTATTTTATATTGCTTTTAGTAAAACCTAAAGGGCTTTAATATGAGACCAATGACCATAGACTGGCCACCAATAGAATAGGAAAATGCTATGGAATGAGTGAAAGTGCCCTCTCGTTCATTCATACTGGTTACTACCAGGGCAGCGAAGGAGAAGCAGCACTTCACCTCCATCCTCCCTGGCTTTATCTGTTGTATCATCTGAGTCAAAATTGGTTAATGACTCAGCTTGTCACTCAGGGTAACATTGACTTATAAAAATCAAAGTGCAATATTAATGTGACATTTTGATGTCACAGAAATCTGATTCACAGGACCGATAATCAGCATAGGTAGTCCTAACATATAACTTTTGTCAGGTTTGCCCTCATCACCAATCACCTCAATAGTTGCTTATCACACTTTAATGATGTACCCTCTTCTGTGCCACCTATGTCCATCGCCCTCTTATTCCTGTGACAGCCTAGTGGAAATTCTTCCCCATGTAAGGGTTTTTTTTCCCATTTGTGTTGAGATAGATAAAAGTTCATAAATGTATGACCTTCATAGCTTTAGTTGTTACATTTTTTTTCAATAATGTTCATGTTTCATCTCTGTAAATTATTACGCTTGTTAAGTAATTAAGTATATAGTGATATTTAGAATTACCTAGTATGGCAGAATAGGTGTGAAGAAGCTAGTGTAAGCTGATTTACTCACTGCTTCCTTTCCTTTACCCTTTTTCAGCCTGATCACACGCTTCATTGTGGAAATCTCCAGCAGTCTATTTTAGGGGGTTATGCTCTGAACTGCATTAGTTTCCGATATACAGTAGCTTCTATTGACTTGAATGGGCATATCCATGCGTTAGTGTGTGATCAGCACAAACGCACCTTAGCGCATAACCCCCACAGTGATCTAGAATAATAAAATCGCTGCTTTCGTGCTTTCTTAATAATGTGGGAATTGCTAAATAATTATTTTTACAAATATTTATTTATTTATTAGCGTGTAACAGAAGTGATATGTGCTATGTGATTTGCACAGTTCTACTTTAGTACCTAAAGTACAGATGCAGCGGCCATAATTTTACGAAATCACGCGGTTTATACCTTGGAATACCCATGTCATGGCGCGGGATTTCTACCAACCGTACCCCCTTAAGACGCTAGTGCAGGCGAGTGCATAAAATGGCATTTTATTGTTCTGGTTTTTAAACACCTGAAATTGACACAGTTGCACAGTAGCACAGTACTGTACACATTACAATTCATTTATTTCATTGCATATAATTGCACACAATCCATAAAATTCAAACAAAGCAACCGAGACAAATGCGCATGCCTGGGGCGATTGGCCGCGTTCATGCCACGTGGAGTACCGCAGTGCACACGAAAACGGCGCCGTGATGCCTTCAAATAATGGCCGCAGGATCTGTAGAGTAGATTTGAAAACATATTAAACATAAAGCAGTCTGTTTATCAAAGCCTGATGGCTCCATTAGAGAGAGTGTCAAACTGTTATTGTATTTCTGGTAAATACTCTTCTATGCACCTTTTGCAACAGAACACAAACCAAAAATGTGATGTGATATTTCAAAGATCATATTTTTATTTTTATTGTGCGCCAACATTTTAGCTAAAAAGTAATCCAAACCTTCATAAAATGTACATAGTATGTATGAAGTCTTAATACATATGACACAATGAATTGTTTGAACTGAATTTTAAAGCTGTGCGTCTTGTTGAATACCTTGTTGAATAAACCTTATAGGGGATTATGCCAAGTTCAGCTTGGCGGATGATTTTGATGCACACCTTTTTTGGTCCACAGAAACATTCTTGTTTAGTAGATACTGTACAGATGAACCCCGTTATAACGCGGTCCTCGGGGGCCACCCGATCAGACCACGTTAAAACCGAGTTCGCGATAATTTTAAAAAAAATGGCCGGCGTGCGTCCGATCGGAACGAGGGAGGTGCCGGCAGCCCCAGCACGTTCCCCCAGAAGCCCCAGCACTTCCCCTGGCCAGCACTTCCCCCAGCACTTCTCCCACCACGATCCCCAAACTCTTCTCCCACCACGATCCCCCAGCACCTCTCCCACCACGATCCCCCAGAACCTCTCCCACCACAATCTCCTAGCACATCTCCCACAACGATCCCCCAGGACCTCTCCCACCACAATCCCCTAGCACATCTCACACAACGATCCCCCAGCACTTCTCCCACCACAATCCCCCAACACTTCTCCCACCACGATCCCCCAGCACCTCTCCCACCACGATCCCCCAGAACCTCTCCCACCACAATCTCCTAGCACATCTCCCACAACGATCCCCCAGGACTTCTCCCACCACAATCCCCCAACACTTCTCCCACCACAATCCCCCAGCACCTCTCCCACCACGATCCCCCAGCAGTCACAGCCCCAGCACATACCTCAGCAGCCCCACCACGATCACCAGGCATAGAGGAGGAGGCAGGAGTGAGGCGCCAGCAGCCCCAGCAGGTTCCCCAGCAGCCCAAGCACAAACAGAGGTAGGGAGGGTGTATGTGTATGTGTGTAAAGTTTGTTAAAAAAAAATATATATATATTTTTAATTTTCGGGGTACACTTCGGGGTCCACTCTCACACCGCGTTATAAGCGGATCCACGTTATAGCGGATTGCGCTATAACAGGGTTGAGCTGTACTATTTACATCTGTGTGCAAAGCGCAGCCCATTTCGGTGGACAAAAATAAATAAAAAATGCTTGCTCATGACGCAAATTGAGAAATTTCAGGTTAGTATATTTCAACCCCGTTATAACGAGATCCGTTACAACGCGAATCCGCTTATAACGCGATGCAAGCGTGTCTCCCAATTTTCGTATTATGAATACTTTACAACACGATTATTAGTACCTTAAATACTTTATTGTACAATGCATACAATTGTACATTATTTCTAACGCGATCCGCTTATAACGCGATTTCATTCTTTGGACCCCAAGCACAGCGTTATAAGGGGGTTGAGCTGTACTTAGGCACATACAAGGGCAATTTAAAATGATATCTGTGCACCAGTTTTGAACCAAAAAAGCTGTTTGTGATGCTTAATACATATACCCCAGTCTTTAGATCACTTTAGTTGCTAACACTCAATATATTTTCCTCATTAAATCAACAAGAGCAGTTGAATGAATTTCACTTACCCCCAGATACATCCAGCTCCGTTTCATGTTAACAAGCATGAAGTCCAAATGACTTGAATAGGAGATAGTCCTTGTTTGGGTATGTTAACCAAGTGGTGCGCAAACTTTTGTTGCAGCACCCCCTGCCTTCTCTCCCCAGGTGCTCGCGCCTCCTCCTTACCATAGTGCGGCGTCAAATGATGCAGCAGGGTCGAGTAACGTCACGTCACATGACCCCACGGAATCATTTGACACCGCATTGCCATGGAGACATGTCCAGAAGCCGGCTGAATCTCGGTAAGTTCAGGTTGCAGAGGCCTTACGCGATCCCCCGGCATTTAATTTAAGTGCCTTGGGGAAGAACGCGGGGCTTCTGAAACCATCGCACTCCCAGTTTGCGCACCCGTGTTAACCCAGAGCAGAGTTTGTTCAATAACCTCTCAATATAAAGTTGCCTTGTAAGTGGGAACATACCTTTACATGTGTAAACCAGTGGTTCTCAACCTTTTTTGAGCGGTGTCACCTGTGAATGATTTTTAGAATGTTGCTGTTCAGACATCATTTAACCCCTCCTCGCTTACACATAACGCACTCACCCACATGCACACCCACCAAACTTAACACTCACCCTTCTTACACACTCCACATTCAGTGGCACACATCATATGCACCCTTTTACTCAATACACACCACATGTATCCTGTCAAAAAACACTCTCTCCCTCTTTCTTAATAATCACACCACATACTTTTCCCCACCCTATGTAAAGCACTCATCTCCTGGTTTCTCTACAAGAAACGCTACTACACAACCCCTCCCCCCCTTCAACCCCCCACATGAAGCCTTCCCCATCATCACCCAGCATACAGCACTTCTACTGCAGCAAGGGATTCTGGGAAATGACATGCAAATGAGCATGTATATATATATATATATGTGATACACACAGGAATACCGCTCGACACAATAGATCACTAGAGTCCACGAAACTGTCAATGTGTAGTATAAATGATACTAGACAGTGGTGCTAAAGGTTGAAATAATATTGTAACAACAGAAAAAGCAACCTTATAAAAAGCACACGGACATACCGAACAAGTGTAAACAAGGATTTTATTAAAGTGAGTTAAAAACAAGGGATGAAAATTAAAAGAGGAGGGGTACTCGCATCTACCATGTATATGTACCTTGAGGCAAGGGTCTAACAATAGAGCCAATTCTGACACCAAATTCAAACAACACAAGGAGCTCTATTTAAGCAAACATGTGGAACCTGTAGACACACTACAAATTAGTGCATGTCCAGATAGATGATCACGTGACAATATAGGTGAATAACTGCAGTAAGTGGAGGCATGAATAGCACAAATAACAGTATTATATATATGTCACCACTAAAAGCATAGGTGTCACGGGCAAAGGATAGCTATAGCCTCTGGTCAAGAGAAAAAAGGTAGGGCCCCCCTCAACAGACTCCCACTCCAACGCGTTTCGACTTGGAAACGGTCTTCTTCGGGGAGTGGTGAGGGGAGAAATGAGCTAGAATTTATAATGGAGTATGTTAAAAGAATTTGCGCCAAAAATACATTTAATGTGTAACAGCTGTGATCAGTGTGAATACACACAGTGTAACGTCGCGTCATGATTGCTATAGAAGCATAACTATGGACCTAATTGGTCAAGGGGAGTCACCTGGTACACGTCTGACACTCCCATGTAGATCTCGTCATATGACGCATATGACATCATCGCGTATAGTGCGTCATTACGTGAATTTGTCATAGCAACCAAAAGTTGCTTATCATCGACCGTGAACCTGCCCTAATCCCTGCAGGAACCTAACTACAGACCTCATTGGACTGGAGGGAACACATGGTATGCATCAAAACCTCCCTGATCGTAAGCAGATAGTGACGTAATCGCGCATAGCACAATAATACATAAGGATGCCACAGCATCCACGAGCCTCCTACCATAAGAGGGACAACAGCCCAAACAGGGGGGAAGGAGAAGGGAAAAACAGTTTTGGCCGTACCCATATTAAACAAAGTGTCTCACCAATCCTATAGCTGCCTTGCATTACACATGTTATATTATACATTAGCGAACCGATAATTGACGTCCCCCCTGTTTGGGCTGTTGTCCTACTTTCAGTTTTACTGAATGCATAAGAATAACAAGGATAACCTGTCCACACCACTAGGCCATGCATGGATGTACCCTCACACTGTCCTCCAACACAATGTCCACCCTGGATTGAATATACCCCCCAAAGTACTGAGGAGCCCTTGGGCACCCAGCCACCCAAGTGTCCACAAGTAGTAACCCACCCAAATGTGTGAGACAGCTCTGCCCACTAGACCTGAAGGTGTTACAGTTGGTGCACTTGTAGTACTTACCCAGGTGCTCCTACACCCGGGTATGCCCGGAAGATAATACGAATCCACTGATCCCAGCAGTGTCGGCGCAGCCTCGCCTCTATGTGGGGTGGTATCTGGCATGGATGGTTCCACCATGAAGAAAGTCTCTGATAGGTATAGTGGTCTGGTCCCAGACCACTGGATCGCCAGTTTGCAGCCGCGTCCTGGCTGTGTCCCACTCTCTGGTACTACAGGGGACGTGTCCCTAACTGATGGGCCGGTCCCTGCAGCAACCATAAACTGAGGGGAGTCGGGGCCTAGCTGGAGCCTCAGGGGATCTCTGGGCTAGTGCAGGGGTCACAGACGTCCTGCACCTACATACCCTACCCCTTCCTCTTCCCAGCTCCGACTGGCGTGCTCCTCTGAGTGCAAAATGTATCCATCCCTGGATGCAGGGGATGCTGCGGCCCTATTGGCTAGTTTTGCACCATGTGACTGCAGCCCCTTAGGCTGCTGGGAACTGTAGTTCCCTTGCAGGAGCTCCTAGCAATGGCTGCCGCTCTCCGCGCATGCGCGACTGCACTGCACATGCGTGGCCATATCTGTCGTGGCGGCGCCCTGCTATGGGAGCCGCTGCAGACCGTCAGTGACCCGCTCGCCATCCTGACCATATATATCATGGTAGACCCAACGACTACACTGGGATCGCAAGCACCAGACAGAAAGAATATACAGGGCTCGACAACACTGCTGTTGAGTACCTGCGGTGTGGTGCAGCATCTCCCGGCATTCTCCTGCTTCTCCCCTGCAACTTGCTACTTTCTTCCCTGCAGCTCCTGTGAAAATGGCTGTGTGGCGTCAAATGACAACATGAAACCGTGTTATGGCAACGTGGCATCATTTGACACCGTACAGCCATTTCACAGGAGCTGCAGGGGATACAGTCGCAAGTTGCAGGGAAGCAGGAAAATATCAGGACATGCCACACCACCCCGCCGCACATCACCGTAGGCAAAACTCGTGAGGGGGAGGTGTGAGAGTTTTTTTGGGGGTTGAGAGGTTTTTTGAGGAGCGAGTGACTTTTTGTTTTGGGCGAGTGTTTTTTTTTAGAAATTGTCGAGCCCTGTATATATGCGTGTGGGTGTGTGTGTACATATACAGTATATATACATATATATTCAGGAACAGGGCACACACAAAACAGGACACAAAATAAAGGTAAAAGGAGGATGCATACTGTCCAAAACGGTACAAAAAAGGAAAACAGGACAGGCACTCCTATACTCAAAAAAAAAGTGAAATTTATTGACTCAATGTTTCGAATCCCACTGGGACCTATGTCAAGAGCTTATTTATTTACTCTTGAGAAAGGCCCCAGTAATTACCGAAACGTTGAGTCAATAAATGTCATTTTTTTTGAGTGTTTATTTATTTATTTATAAAATATTTTACCAGGAAGTAATACATTGAGAGTTACCTCTTGTTTTCAAGTATGTCCTGGGCACAGAGTTAAGACAAATAATACATGGTTACAAATACAGTTACATAATGAGCAGGGTATACATTATATACAAGACATTGCATGCACAGTTAAAGATAATACATATTATGGGCGTATGAAACAGTTACAGACCAGATTAAAAATTAAAAAAGATCTCTGGTAGGTTGTTCCAGTTTTGGGGTGCGCGGAAGGAGAAGGAGGAACGTCCGGATACTTTGTTGAGCCTTGGGATCCTGAACAGTCTTTTGGAGTCTGATCTCAGGTGATAGGTGCTGCATGTGGTAGGGGTGAGGAGCTTGTTCAGATAGCTGGGTAGCTTGCCCAGAATGTATTTGAAGGCAAGACAGGAAAGGTGAACGTTGCGCCTAGACTCTAGTGATGACCAATCTAGTTCTTTGAGCATTTCGCAGTGATGTGTGTTATAGTTGCATTGGAGAACAAAATGACAAATTGAATTGAAGAAGGTGTCAAGTTTGCCAAGGTGGGTTTGAGGTGCCGAGCCATATACTATGTCTCCATAGTCAATAATTGGCATTAGCATCTGCTTTGCGATACGCTTTCTGATCAGGAGACTTAGGGAGGATTTGTTCCTGTAAAGTACCCCTAGTTTGGCATAGGTCTTGGTTGTCAGGGTATCAATGTGCATCCCGAATGTTAAGTGGGAGTCAAACCATATGCCCAGGTATTTAAAACTAGTGACAGGGGTAGGGTGGTGTTAGCGTTGGTTCTAATCTGGAGCTAAGGCGCTGGAAGCTTTAAAAATTTAGTCTTGGTCCCAAATACCATTGTTACCGTCTTGTCAGTGTTTAAAAACAGTTTGTTTTTGGAAATCCAGTTTTCGAGTCTCAAAAAGTCAGACTGAAGTATGTGTTGAAGGTCAGAGAGGCTATGGCTGTGTGCATATAGGATTGTGCCATCTGCATACATGTGTATTGAGGCTTCCTGACAAGCTGTGGGAAGATCATTGATTAACACTGAGAAGAGTAGGGGCCCCAGAACAGAGCCTTGCGGGTGGAGTTAGAGCCTGAGATGGACACATGTTGGGATCTACCTGATAGGTAGGACTGAAACCAGTTTAAAGCATACTTCCCTATTCCAGAGCTCTGGAGTTTGTTAAGCAGGATAGCATGATCAACTGTGTCAAAAGCCTTTGCAAAATCTAGGAATACTGCACCAGTGAGTTGTCCCCGTTCCATTCCACACTGGATTTCATTGCAAACTTTTAGCAGGGTAGATACGGTGGAGTGTTTGGGGCAAAAGCCAGATTGGAATTGGCTATGGAAATTTGTCTTGGTATAGTAATCGTTTAATGGGGAGTGGACACATTTTTCCATTACTTTGGATAGAATTGGGAGAAGTGAGTTTGGCCTGTAGTTTGAGACAGTGTTTTTGTCCCCACTTTTGAAGATTGGGACAACTCTGGCAGTTTTCCAGGTCTTAGGGATATGGCCTGCAGACAGGATAGAGTTGACTATGGAAGCAATTGGTTTGGCAATGGCTGGGGCACCAAGTCGTAGGAACCTAGATTGTAGTAAGTCAGGTCCAAATTGGCTGCTTAGTTTTAATTTCAGGAGCGCTTGTGTAATCTCCTCTTCGGATACTGGGCCAAATTGAAAATTGTGGGCAGTGTTGGGAGGGGGTGGGGCTCTGTGGGTACACCCAGGATGAGATTCAGGTTTGTGGTTTGGGCTGCGTTTCGCTAATACGTTAGTGGCACACCCCACAAAGTAATCATTGAATGCATTTGCAATGTCAGTGGGGTTTGTCAGAGTAATATCCCCCTTAGTGATATTACTTGGTTGTTGATGGTTAGAAGGCTGGAATATATTGTTGATAACCTTCCAGAAGTTAGCTGGGTTTGATGTATTCTGGTGGAGATTGTCAGAGTAATATTGTGCTTTTGCGTGCCTTGTTTGCCTTGTGCACATGTTCCGCAGATATCTGTAGTGCTTGAGATCCTTGTTAGTGCCAGTTACTTTGTAGCTTTTCCACAAGGTATCTCTGAACTGGTTGAGTGCTATATGGTCAGTTGTAACCCATGGAAGGTGGGCCCCCCGTACCCTTATTTTGCGTAGTGGAGCATGGGTATCGCAGAGTTTTAAGAACTCGGATTGGAAATAGTCGAGCGCAGAATCAGGGTCGGGAATTAAATCGATTCTGTGCCATGGGCAGTTGGTAAGGTCATCTAGAAACTGGTGTGGGTTAAAGTTTCTAAATGTTCTAGTGAGGAGAACTTTAGGGTATGAATGGGGCGGTTTAATTTTCCTTACACAGTACACTAATGCATGGTCACTGAAAATATCAGGAAGGATGCCAGAGGATTGGATTCTGCTGGGGTTTGAGGAGAGAATCCAGTCTAGCAAAGAATAGTTGTGCGATTTCAGGTTTGTCCGTGTGGGTTTCGAAATGAGTTGCGATAGGTTAAGCGATTTGATTTGTATCTGGATTTTGTTGTTTTTAGGGTCAAGCCAATTGTAGTTGAAAACCCCAAGAACTAGCAGCTCACTCTTCTCATTCAGAGAGGAAATGGAGCCAAGAAACTGGTGATATCAGTCAGGGATTGGAGAGGGGCTTTAGGGGGCGGTAGATGCCAGCAACCAAGATGGGCTTAGAAAAGGGGAGGCAGATTTTGCCAACTAGAATTTCAAAAGAGGGTGGGCTTGGGGGGACAACTTAACAGTGTAAATTGTAAGGTGTCTGCAATATAAAATAACACACCTTCTCCTCTCTTTGACCTATCTCTCCAAGAAATGGAGTATCCCTGAATGGCGATATTTGCATCGGGGGTTTAGGGGTTAGCCATGTTTCTCTAAGAACGATGTCTTTGGGTTTATGTATAAGGCACCATGCCCTTAGTTCGTCCAGTTTGGGCAGCAGGCTCTGGATATTTATATGGGCGACAGATAGCCCTTTTTGGAATTTAAAGGTGGAATTCTCAGGGGTATGGGACAGAGCTGAAATGGGAGGACCTTGGTTAGGTTCAATATCGCCTGCTAAACAGAGTAATATTATGAGTAGAAATTTGGGTAGTTGTTTGCAAGCTGTAAATTTGTGATGTTTACCATTAGAGTGAGTGGTGGTTGGTGTGCTGGTTTTTAGAGTTCGCCACCAACATTCAGTAGATAGTGCAAGGCTTTTGAGTAGTCCATGGAGTATGGTGATGCTGAGTGTGGGCCAGGATGGAGGAGTTTGTAGTGGATAGAGGGAGTAACATCTCCATGAGGCCAGGAGAAAGACAAAAATTAAGATACATAGCAGGCTCATTATGCCAGAGGTAGGCAGTCCTGCGTGGAGCTGTTGTGAGCAAAGTGAGTGTGTGCAAACTAAACAGCAGGGGTGTGCCTGTTCCTTGTCAAAAGGTTTGCTGCATTGCAATGCTAGAGTCAATTCAGGGTTTCAGTGGACTGAGTGGGTGTGGGAGGTATTTTTGTGCAGTCAGTTTTGGGAGAGGCTGCAGTGAAATAAGTTGTAAAAGGGTGGGGGGATAAAATATGCAGGCTAACTAGCATGGGAACATAGTGTGGTCATATAAGCTCACCGTTTGTTGCCTTAAGTAAAAGAGTTTGCAGAAAGATGCAGTCACCAGTGTGGCAGGATGGACTCGCGGCGGGGTCAGTAAGACGCTAGACACGATGGGAAACTTTAAACACTAGTGGTTTATTAGCCACAACCAAAATAAGTATGGGTGCACTGTCCCTTTAAGAAACTACTTTCTTGAAAATTAAATCCTAGTCCCATTAGGGACACTAACTCACTTCTTGAGCCCTTACTAACAGGACAGCCAGCTAATCTGGTCATGCCCAAAACATGCTACACAAAGGTTAACCGATACGTATAAGAATAAAGTCTTATCTTATAGCCTTTCCAGCAGCAAACAGGAACACGGTTCCGGGGAGCAGGCTATGTCCAGCCTCGCAGCAATCTGTATCTTTATCCTGGGTTGGGGTCCCAGCTGGTTCCAGCAGCCTAGCTCCTTGCAGGACTGGGGACTAGAGCAACAGCAACGGCTTCCCAGCCGGGAGAGTTCTCTCCACCTTCCTGTGGAAAAACAAGCTCACCTTGTGTGAGCAACTTCCTGCTTTTTAAAGCACTTGTTTCACTGATAGTTCAGCCCCTGTTTAATTAGGCTGCAGGTGTGCTTCTTTCTGTCTGAGGAGATTAACACTCTATGAACTGGCTGCAGCGTCTCTCCATTCACTATTCCAGCCTACTGAGTTAGTGACTCTGTCACATATCTCTCTCCCCAGCGAAACATTGTCCTGTGGAGCGGCCCGTGCACCATTCCCGTGCACCAGCATCTTCGTCGAAAATGTCTGCCGTCGGCTCTTCCCTCCCCCCTTTTTTTTTCTTGCCTTCCAATTTAGGCATTTTCTTTTTGGGGTAATTGCCAGGCTACCTGTGTCTGAAGACTGGTACCTCCCTATTTCTTTGTCTTGTGCCAGTTTCAGTTTAAGGTTGATGCTCCGCTTTTTTTGTGTCTCTTCTTGACAAGGTTCCTGAGCATCCTGCTGTCTATTAGCTCTCTCTGCCAGGACTCTACGCCACGCTGTGACCTTAATCTGCAAATCCTGAAGATGCATTGTTGTCCTTGTCCTCTTGTGCTCAGAGTCTCCCTTATCCTGTAGAAGAGCATTGACCTCGGTCAGCTCATTGCATACACTCGCCAGTGACTGTTTGGCCTTCTCTTTTGGACCTTTCTTCCTCAGTGTACCTTCAGTGTTGGGTTCCACACCATTTATCTTCAGTACTTCAACTTGGTCGGGATTCCTTTTAACCCGAAGTACACCCCATGGCACCTCTCTTTTACGGTCAGCAGACTCATAGGCTTGGGCCTTTCTGTCTTGACTCTTTAACTTACTCTGTTGGGAGATTTGCTGGACATCTGTGCGGTCTTTCTCCCCTTATGATCACGGGCACACTTCCGTCTCATTCGCGGCTGTCTCTTCACAGTGGCTGCCCTCATGGCAAATAATCCACTTTGTGTCCCCTGGGCACTGCAGTTTGATTGGATTCTTACTGTGCTAGTGCATCGCAATTTGGCCTTCGCATTCCGTGCCTTGTGGAAAGTAGACTGTAGTTCTGCAACAGTATCACGGTCATGCTTCCTGGAGTGCCTCCCTTGTTTTATCTCTACTGCCACCTTTTCCTTGGACTGCTTCAGTAACCCAAACGTCTGTCTTGGGGTTGCAAGCTTTTCCTCCAGCTTCATCTGAGAAACCTCCTGCTGGTCAGCCGTAGAGTCCAATGCAGCGTCCCGCTCAGACTTCAGAGCCTAAAGCTCCTTGAATAGGTCACACTTTTGTTTCTCCGCCATCTTGCGGCCAGCACACTCAGACTCCAGGTCCTTCCTCAGGTCTTGAAGCAGTCCTTCTGCCTTTCTTCTTTCACTCAGTGCAGCTGCTAGTTCATCTTCGTTAGAATTGAGTCGCGATTCTACGTCTCCTAGCAGACTCAGAGCAAGGCTTAAATCTGTCTCTCTTTCTTTATTCTGGACCTGCAGCTGCTGGTGCTCCTCCCGGACCTTGTCTAGCTCCAGCTGTAGCCGGACCCCCTCATTGGTCGTGTAGTCCAGCCGCTTGTGGATATCAGCCATCTCGGTTTCATGGTGCAACATCAGGCAAGCCATCTGTCGGACGGTCACCTTCTCCCACTCGGCGAGCTGTATCTTGCGCTCAGCAACCTGCGTTTGCAGCTCTTCAATCTGATGCTGCCAGTCCCCTCTCAGGGCCTTCACCTCTTCCCGGTACTTACTCTGGGTTTGCATCAACGCCTCCTCCATCTTTTTGAGCTCTGCAGTTCTTGTCGCCAGTATCGCTGTTGCTTCTGTCTTCCAGGCTTCTTTCTCCTTGGCATACTGACTCATGGAGATGGAGTTGCCTCTCTGCTTCTCCAGCTCTTGCTCCAGTCTTTGGACCTTCTCATGTTCCCTCTCACACAGAGTCACCATGCTTCTAAGCTCCGCCTCCAGCGATGCTCTTGTGGCGCTCAACGTGATCTTCAGCTGCTCCAGGGCAAGGCATTCTTTTTCCAGCATTTTCTCTACATTCTGCAGAGCAGCCTGTACTTCATTTTTTTCTTGCGCCAATTACGTCTTCACTTTCTGCGCTTAGTGAAGCTTCTCAGTCCCATCACTGACCAGACCAGTCAGGTTTAAAACCTCTTCCTTCAGGTTTATATTCTCCATTTTCACAGTCTCTATATCCCTTAGGACCGTTTCATTGGCTTTCTTCAAAGTACCCAGCTCTGCCCCTAGCGATGTTCTTGTGGCGTACAGCGTGGCCCTCAGTTCCTCATGCTGTTCTGTGGGGATATACTGGGTACTCAGCCGTTCCTGTAGCACTCGCTGCTTCTCCTTGGCTGCTTGCAGACTTGCATGTAGCTCTTGCAGCTGGCTCTGCCATAAGTGCGTTGCCTGTGTGTGCTGCTGCAGGGAGACACGTTGCATCCTCTCTGCATTCTGCAGTGCTTCCTGCACCTCTAGCTTTTCCTGGATCAATTGCTTCTCCACTTTTCCTGCTTGGTGGAGCTTCTTATCACCTTTACTGATTTGATCAGTCAAGTCTGAATTTTTCTGCATCAGACTTACATTCTCCTTCTTTACAGTCTCTAAATCCCTCAGGGCATTCTCATGGGTTTCCTTCAACATACCTAGCTCTGTGTTTAGACTGTGGCCCTCCTGGCGTGAGAGTTCCAGCTCTGTTTTGAGCGTGCTAGCTTCTTGGTGAGAAACTTCTAAGTCTTTGATGAAGTTTTGCACATCTCTCTGGGACATCTGATAGCATAATCTCCAGTCAGGACTTGTTCTCTCTGATTCCATGTTAGCAATTGCGGTGTTGGCCTTATTCAAACTTGTCTTCAGCTCCTCCAACTCACTCCGTAAGAGATGCTCTGTTTTCTTTAACTCCTCATACTCAAGTATAGCTGGGAGTATACACCTCTTTACCTCGGCGGTCGCTTCTCGCTCCCTATTCAATTGTTCCTGCAAGGCATCATAATCACGGTGGGCAGTTTGGAGTGCAGAAATTAAGGCCTCTTTTTCCTGGCTCAAGGATTCAGCTTCCCTTTGCTTCTCCTTTTCCTTTGCCACCGTTCCTGTGACAATTCTGCCCATCACTCCGGTCTACAGCGCATCTCGGTGGCTTGCTGACACCTGTTGTCCTGATATCGCAGGCTCAAGTGGTTTGGTCACTTCTTCTGTGACTTGAAAAATATTTTTATTTTTCTTCTTTCTCTTTGTTTTATTCGTTCCAGAGACATCAGTGGTACTGGGCACACACACACTGGACACTTTTGCAGCTTTCATCTGCGGGTATGTCTCTCTTCTCGGGGCCACATATGCGTCATCATTATAATCATCATATGGCCTGAAGGGACACTGTTTTGTATGGTTATGTACATTGCAAAACTGACACATGACGGCGGCCATTTTAAAACTCCGTTTTTTTTTTTTTTTTTTTTTTTTCCACACCCGACGAGGCAGACTTTGCACAACACATGTAAGTTGTTCTGGCTTTACAATATTTGAACCTTCTGGGTTCTTTTTAGGGCAACTTCTATGCAAAAATCCATTTTCACTTTCTTTTTTTACCAGACAGGGCAAACTTTACCTCACAGCACTTGCTAGCTGCAAATTCACTCACTTCAGCAAAAGGCATTAGCTTTACACAGCAATCCTTTCATACCCGACGGGGCAAAATTTACACTCAGCGCTTGCTGGCTGTAACTTCCATGCTTCAGCAAAAATCATTATTTTTTTTCCGCTTGAGTTCAGTGTCTCAACACATCTTCATCTACTGACCCCCAGAGGCGTAGCATCCCACTTCTGACACCACCTGTGGCAGGATGGCCTCGCGGCGGGGTCAGTAAGACGCTAGACACGATGGGAAACTTTAAACACTAGTGGTTTATTAGCCACAACCAAAATAAGTACGGGTGCACTGTCCCTTTAAGAAACTACTTTCTTGAAAATTAAATCCTAGTCCCGTTAGGGACACTAACTCACTTCTTGAGCCCTTACTAACAGGACAGCCAGCTAATCTGGTCATGCCCAAAACATGCTACACAAAGGTTAACCGATACGTATAAGAATAAAGTCTTATCTTATAGCAGCTCCAGCAGCAAACAGGAACACGGTTCCGGGGAGCAGGCTATGTCCAGCCTCGCAGCAATCTGTATCTTTATCCTGGGTTGGGGTCCCAGCTGGTCCCAGCAGCCTAGCTCCTCGCAGGACTGGGGACCAGAGCAACAGCGACGGCTTCCCACCTGGGAGAGTTCTCTCCACCTTCCTGTGGAAAAACAAGCTCACCTTGTGTGAGCAACTTCCTGCTTTTTAAAGCACTTGTTTCATTGATAGTTCAGCCCCTGTTTAATTAGGCTGCAGGTGTGCTTCTTTCTGTCTGAGGAGATTAACACTCTGTGAACTGGCTGCAGCGTCTCTCCATTCACTATTCCAGCCTACTGAGTTAGTGACTCTGTCACACCAGTCACCTCTAGTCAAACTATAGTCTAACTACAATATATATTGTCACTTAAAATGATCACTTTAAATGCATCACTCTTAAGATGCCAATGGTATCCCTGCCAATGCAGGAGGGATAGGAGTGCCTTCCGTTTTCCTTTTTTATATATTTACAGAATTGAAGCAGGGGGTCTCAGGAGCTGACCCATGATAATGTAAGCTCCGGGGGCCCCCTGCTTCTGGAGATACTTACACCATAGTAGGTGGCCATAGCCGCTCCAGGATTCACATTATGGTTGCTTTTCAATGCTCCTGTGGCCTGCAGGCCAATAAGAAACTGTGATGTCACCCGGTGCGACTTCCTATTGGCCAATGTGACATGGACGTTTTACGCTGCAGAAAACAGCAGAGAGATACTGGCACACCCTTCGGAGGTAAGTATCTCTGGAAGCAGGAGTTCCCCAGAGCTGAAATTAACAGGGTTCACCTCCAGAGACTACCCTGCTTTAATTATGTATTTAAAAGAAAAAAAATGTAAATTAAAAAAAAGAACGGCTTGGATTGCTCCTTTAAAGTAAACTAATTCCAGTAACACGTTTAAGGGGTCTCATCTGGGTAATTAATATCTTTCTTACCCAAATCTAATACCTATAAGTGTTTTACATTATTTTCTTAAAGTTAGCCTTTGTAGGTGTTTGATTTAATCTGGTTACTCCCTTTCTTCTGATGTCACAGAGTCCCACCCACCACTTAACTTTATACTGTAGGTTCTCTCAGGCTGGAGCCATGGTGCCTTCGCCCGTGCGTAGGCGGTGAGGTAAGCAGGTGCTTTCCCTGGCCATGGTGGACGGGCCGTGGGGGGCATGCCTAGGAGCGTCACGGAGCTGGTTCACCCTCATTGGACGAACCGCTCACGTGACCGGCCTGTCGCGCCAAGAAATCAGTTTGAACTGATTTCTGGCACAACGCGCGCCCCCTCCCGCTTCCGCACGCGCGCCCGACTGCCACATGGACGCGAACACTGCCTTAAGGCAGTCTGTTCGCTCAGCATGTGGACGCCTCCACACGGTCTGCGGTACCATGGCCCCAGCCTCATAGGGACAGGGCGGGATAAGAGTACAGAAAACACTTGATTGACAAACACTTCCCCATTCATATGCCCGTAAGAAGTTCAACTGGTTGACTATGTGGAATTGACCCTTTAAAGAATACAAAATCTACCAAATGTTTATCAAGATTAAAGCGCATCTGTTTTTTTAATTAATGTTCATCTCTTAAGACATGTTTCAATTCACAGGGCAAGTGCAGCACACTCAGTAATCATTTTTTTTCATACTTGTTTTAATAGTTGTGTTATTTACTCAACAGCCATTGGCTGATTTGCTTCTTTGACTGTACACAGCCAGTATCCCATTTACCTTGATTCGCATTTTCATTTACTAAACCAGTTCTTTGCAAACCTCCCTTCAGGGACCACTGACCATTCCAGGTTTTAGGAATCACCAATGAACTTGCATTAAGTGCACATGCACCTCATTTGCATAAGAATAGAATGTTGGATGGTTTCCTTAAAAACCTGGTTTAGCTCAGGCCCCTGAGGTTTGGAAACCGCTGCACAAAAAACAGTGTAGTTATCACATCACAATATCAGCCATCTATTGAGTGGCTAATATTGTGTTGTAACAGCTATTATGATACTCAAAAGACTAGAACAAAGGTAATCTTACTCAGTGTTACTCAATTCAGTAACAGTGTTTGTAAAAGTGACATGTATCTGTAGTTTTCAGTTTAGTACCATTATTAGAGATTTATAGTATACATTTTCACACCAAAAAAAAAGGACAACAAAATGTAGGTATATTTATTGAGGTATTATTGGACAACCCTAGTTCAGTGTGGTGGAAAAAATCATCCAGATGTTCTAAGACAGTGGTATGAAAAAATCTTTTCTTTTTGATGGCCCTTGCTCTTCTATTCTGTAGTATGTTTTTTGAGTTCTGTGAAAAATAAATAAGGTTAAAGATATGGGATTGAGCCACAATAATTAGCTTTTTGCTATTTTATCATAAAGAAAAATACACTAGGCCATGTTTATGGAAACGTTTGTGCTCTTCTATAAAAATATGACTTTAAATTCCAAACATTTTCATCAGTTTTCTTTTTACAATCATTTAAATCGTGGAAACCAGGGGGTCTTCCGGAGATGAACTGCATTATTGTGTTTTCAGCTCTGGTCAAAATCTTAGCAGTTCCTGAGAAACTTACTAGTGAAGTTAGCCATTATAAAACGTTTTCGAGATGTAACAAAATGGCTTCCAAATTTCACAGGCCCCGGGGGCCAGAAGGAAGCAGCAATATCATCGGTTGCAGCTTTCTAATGGATGGTTATTTAAATACCCTTAGAAAACCACGGATCAACACATGTAACTTTACCAGTAAATATCTCAGAAATACAGTACTGAATGTAACGTAGTTCGGCTCTGGAGGAATCCCTGGTTCACATGCTGTAAAAATCAAAAAAGGCAGGGTTAAGCAGGATGGCTGCTTTTAGGTGCCTAATTCATTTTGAATTGATCATAAGTGAACATTTGAAGAAATATATACTTATAAAATGCTGTTGCAATATATCTGACTTGAACCTCAGTTGGCAGTAATCTCCTCACTGCTTCCACAGAACGTCATGGAATAACGTCGTTACTGCTATTCCCAGTTTTCCGATCATATGCATCTGAGGAAGTAGAGATATCATAAAAATGCCATAGGTTAGAAACGGCAGAACTATTTTTAACTCAAATTAGACTGTAAGGAGTGATACAGGTTTAAATGTGAAATATGTAAGTCATAGTTTTTTTTTTTTTTTTTAATAAACACTTTTTAACAATTTAAGGCTCCCCTCCAATTAATTTCAAAATTATACAAAAAAATCACTCCGAATAACCCAGGCTCCAAAGGAATAGACAAAACTCATTTTGTGCAGTATTATTCTGATTTCTTTTGCATTTTATTTTAAATCCTTTAGCTTGCATGTTTGCATTAAGCAGGTCTTGTATTCCCACTAAACAGCCCTCTCTTGGGATTCATACCATACATTTGAATTCACACAAAAGTGTTAATTTATCAGTGTAATTGGTGGGGAAAAAAATGCACAGTGTTGATAAAAAAAAAAATCTGCATTACTTTCAACGGGATTTCTGTAACAAACCTGTTTACAGCCAAGATATTTTTATAAGTAGATTATTACGACTTTTTGTTATATTGGTTAAATATGACATTTTGAAAGCCTAGAGTTCTCATTAGATATTGACAGACAGAGCAGACAGTTAATGTATTTGCAGTATGTTCATAGTGGGGTATAAACCTATTGACCAAAAGGCTTTTCCGCTTTCCGTGAATACAGGTTTTTTTTCTTTAACCAAGGAAGGAAAATCTGGAAACCTCATACATCAGTAAAGTGAAACTAGGTGCTCCTGTGCAATTGGTGTTTACATACTGTGATTACTTTAATGAACTATTTTACAAGAAATGCACTACAGTGCTCTCTTCACACGGAGTACATTTTTTCAAGCTTATCGTACAGAAACATACTTCAATATACGATGAAATAAAAATTATAACATAATGGTCCATATAGTTATATAGGTATAATCCGAGCGATAGAGATGGGAGAGGGAGAATCTTAAAATCCTAATTGATATATATATATCCTCTCAAACATGTTAAGAGACACATGTAGCAAAAATACGCTTATCTGAGTCATTTGCATATCCAATTAGCATAATTCCCAGGTACCAGGTGTCTCTCCACGTGTTTAGGCTTTCACAATCTCTCTCTCCTCTCTTGTTATTACATATTAGTGGATAGCTTTGTGGATTTGCGTTCAACTCACAGAAAATAATGTACGGTACTATGTGAGGTAACTTAATGTTATGTGCCCTGACTTAATATAGCTTAGTACATCTGGGCCATAGTGTAGTATTTTTCATCAAAAGTTAGACTTACATTTTAAAAATTTTAAAGAAATACTTATTTTTTTTAAATATATATAAAAAATTTTTTTTAGAGTATTTAAACTGTGGGATCTTCCACAGCTTAACCATGCAATTTTTAGCTCCGGGGTACTTTATCAGTTTTGTTTCCAGTGTTTCAGTCCTTTTAGGGAAATCAAAATGGCTGCCAAATCTTACTAGACCTTTGGGCCAATAGTAAGACGCAACATCATCAGGGGGTGATGTTGCGACTTACTTTTGGATTACTACAGATAGCTTCTTTAAATGTCCAGGATAGCAGCAAAACGGGTCAATATATTTGGAACGGGTGTCCGCAGAGCTAAAAATTGCAAGCTTCAGCTCTGAAGGGCCACACTGGTTTAAATACTGTAAAAAAATAAAGCAGTACTTGAAATGGGCGGGATTTCTACTTTAATATTAAACAGACCTGTAATTTCTTTCAAGTATTTCAGACATGGCAGCAGCACTACTTGTGATCCAGATGTTTTAGAACCAATTGCAAATAGCCAAGTCATCCCAGAAGTAGTCATTGTCCATATTCTTTTATCCCTGGAAGCTAACTACTTCAAAGTGGTTTATCCCCCCCAAAATAAGTCTCAATTTGTGATACAATCAAAAAACTTCTAGGTGATCTCCTTAATCAAAATATGTAGTAGACAAAAAAAAAAGTCCTGCAGTATATGAAAAAGATTGTATTTTGTGGGCAACAGGGAATTTATTCAAAAAGTCAAAGCTGGACAAGTTAAGCAGCAATTTCTTGATTTCAGATCTGTTTCGCTAAGTGGCCCAGTAGTAGACAGTGATAATAACAATCGAACTAATAATAGTAACAGAGACAGTTTATACTGTTGCCTAAATACCGTAAATGCAGTAATGAATAGGTTATTTTTGTTCACAACGTAAATTAAACTTGCAACCCAACGTTTGTTGAGAAGATGTAATGCTACGCTGAAAGTCAGGCTATATGATTTGCACGACTCAGGAGACCCCTAGAAATCATTGATTTGGTTTTAATGTCATTTACAATACTGGAAGCACGAGGGTCTGGTGGATTGAAACTTTTTGCACTACATCTCACTGACCAGCACAATTCTGTCCACTTCCCTCTTTCTTCTTCACCCGCTGTTTTTCATGCAGTGAGAAAGAGACACGACAAGCAGAAATCTCATAAGATGGGTTGTATGCTGTACCGAGCAACAAAAAAAAAATTTCTACCAAAGTAAATGGAAGCATAAATACTTATATGAAACCAACAAACAAGACCATTGAGACAATATACCAACTGGAATGGTTTTAAATGGAACTTATTAAGCAAATTCTTTCAAGAGATGGTTTTGTGATTTAGATTCAGCAGACTGGATTGCGAATTACGCCAGTTGTATCCTCAGATGATTTTTATAGCTGGGCCAGAAAAAATAATTATTAGACAGATAAAGGTTGTTCCCATGGAAACAGAGCCTTGAACAGTATTAATTGTTTCCAGCTTGGCGCTGTGACTTTCTAGTATTTATAAAGTATTATACTGCCATCTGGAATACATTAGAAGTGTAATCTTACTTATGTCAGAGCTGCAGTTTTGTGTCATTTATAATTAGTTATGGTTTTTAGACACGAAGAGCCTTCTAACTCATCAATTTATACAAATAAGTTAACTTAAAATTTAACCTGTTCACTGTCGGAAAAGGGCAGGGTAAAATATGTAACTAAAAATGAAAGGCAAAGACCAATATGGCTACAAGAACTGGAAAATGAGAGGAACGTAACATTCTGTGGTTATCGATTGTACTGCAAGTTCTAACATTGTAGTTAACTAGAGATGGGCAAACATTTCGCTGACATTCAGGTTCGCTGACAATTTGACGTTACTTCACAGCCACAGATATTAACTTGGTATATATGCTAATTGAGTGTGCAAAGTATATTTAAATGACACCTTTTAGCATCTCTCTCTCTCTCTCTCTCTCTCTCTCTCTCTCTCTCTCTCTCTCTCTCTCTCTCTCTCGTAAATATACTCTTTTAGTGCATTACTTTGTTTGTCTTTAGGTGCTCTTATAAATGCTTAAAAATATTGGCTAAATAGACACAACTTCCAGGCTCTTCCTTGTTTTGCCACATTGCAATGCAAAGGCTTACCAAGCATAAGCCTATATTTTTTTAGCACAAGCTCACAGTTGCTATTTTTTCTGTCCCAGTTTAACACCGAGGTCTGGGAGTTCTACCCTAAAAAGTAATTCTCAGTTTTGATAAAGAAAATGTTCCTAGGATATTTAACTTTTAAAAAGGAGTTGATGTATTGCATTCTTAGTAGATAATAAAGCCATAACATGTAAAGCAGAAAACAGCTGTTACACACAGCATGTCAAGTTTGGTATGCCTGATATTTAATTTTATTTTTTGAAAGGCTTTTCACAAATTATTTAGAAATGTCAAGGAAATGTTAACTCATGTTCCAGACACTTTCCCACAGCCTACTCTACAGATTGTATGCTATGTGATAATGGTGAAAGGCAGGGTTGCAGACCTGTCTAAGACATGTGATTGTGCTCACAAGTGATCTTTTATTTAATATATATATATATATATATATATATATATATATATTATATAGAACCAATGTTCTATTATATTCAAAGGGAAATAGAAAAACAGCACTCAAGGTATATGCAAAAATCTTGTAATACGACAATGTACACAGGCAAAAAAATCCAAAGTTTGGATATATATATATATATATACAGTATATATAATACATATGTGTGTATACACACACACCCGCATGCATATACATGTACATACTCTGTCAGATATCTGCACAGGTAATTAAAAAATAAAAATATATAGTATTGTAAAAAAAATTAGGTGTGTGTATATATATATATATATATATATATATATATATATATATATATATATATATATAGTACAACAAAAAAGCATCCATATACTAAGCACATGGGTATACCAGATAGGATATAAATGATACATTTTAATGATATTGAATAAAAACAGGGACTGAAATGTTAAAAAGGGAGGGGGTCACCACAAGGTCAATTCTAATAACCAGGGAGACAAGATATGGTACATAAACAACTCAATAGTTGTAAGAGTATGCTGGCGTCATCATTTATGAGCATGGCATGAAGTGCAATATTGTTGCTAATACCAGCCAAATTGACACAGCTAACCACATTGAACGCGCAGTACCCCAGTGCTGCAGAAACACAGGAACTCCTCCGATAGGAGGCAAAAGCGAACCACAGCCGCAAGCAGGAAACAAGGAAGGCTGGTGTAGTGACTACATAATCTTTATTCACACAGTGTACTGATGGATCCTCTGACGCGTTTCAGCCCACTGGCCTTTGTCAAAAAACAGGGACTGAAATGTTAAAAAGGGAGTGGGTCACCGCAAGGACAATTCTAATAACCAGGGTGACAAGATATGGTACATAAACAACTCAATAGTTGTAAGAGTATGCTGGCGTCATCATTTATGAGCATGGCATGAAGTGCAATATTGTTGCTCATACCAGCCAAATTGACACAGCTAACCACATAGAACGCGCAGTACCCCAGTGCTGCAGAACTGGGTACTAGAAATCATGGAGAGGAAAACATAAACCTTGATGTACTTCATAAGCCTGTCGTTGCTTGTATAGTGAATCTATTTGGACTAGTTGTTGACAAATGTAAGTTTACCAATTGTGGTAATACTATGAAATAAAGTGTGACTTTGTTACATTTGTACTGTTAGTAATAGTCCCTCTTGATTTGATCGACTAGCAACATTTTAAACAGACAAAATCAAAACATATTCTCATACCAAAGAGGGATACGCAAAGTGTTGGTCAAAGTACATTAACAAGTTTAGCATTCTTGATAAGAAAAGTATCCTTTAATACAATATACTGCTCAAAATGTGCTATATTACAACTAGCACATCGAAAGAGTAACAACAAAAGTTCAAAGCTAATAAAACATAAGACGTTGCTTTCTGAGGTTTGTATATCTGATCTAAAATAAAATGTACTATTTTAAATATATTTAAAAAATGTTTGATTGCAAGTTCTACATAATTAACCAGGTGAAAAGTCCAACTGCTGTGCTTGCATGGGTCCCCATTGTTTCTGTTCTGTAATGGCCCAAAATGTTTAGTGTTAAACTTACCCTACGTGCTTTCTTGTGTAGCATGCTGTTGTAGATTCTTGGTACTACTTTAGCAATGTTCTCAGAGGATTGTGCATGGGGATCCTGCCTCTTCAGCAGTGAGATCAGTACAGCAGGGAGGTGTGTGTTAGCCTTCTCTTGGCATTGCAACTTGATGGCAGATGAAAGTCACGGAAGGAGGAGGGGCCCCCTGCTATGTGCATGTGGTATCTTTCTAATACCAGTACATCATATAGGGAGAGTACGTTGTAGCTCTGGAGTATGTCTCTTTAATGGTAAAGTCAGTAAAGGAGCAATGATTTCTAAAGATATGAAGTCCATTACTTTCCCTGAACACAATTATTATTACATGTTATTTAATACTATAAAAGCTTTTAGACAGTATGATCATTTCTAAGGGTCTGTTTAGGGTTTCACGTTTGATCTATGTGTGTACTGTATCTTCAGTGCAGTGCTTTGATGTCTAAGACATCCCTTTGTGATCCAAAACCTATGTACAGTAATTACAGTGTTTGTGATGGTTTTTGAGTCATACTGAGTGAGTGAAGGGGTTGAAAAAATATGAAACAGTGGATGTATAATATAGCATATTATTTGACTTCTTATTTAAACATTTTGTTGAACTGATTGAATCAATTACGAAAAAATGTATTATCTCAGTATTTACTTTCACATGAAGGCATCTTGAAAGCTGGACGTGACCACATGCGCATATGTTTGCTATTTATAGGACCTCTTCCTTACTGATTTCTTCTTCTTATGTAATATTCAAGGATTTGGAAAATTCTGATAAGTACTTATGGGGTAAATCTGCAGTATAGCTGAATTAAGTATTTTGGAGTTATTAATAATAGAATAATACAAAAAGAATGTGTGCGTGTGTGTGTATATAGTGGGGCAAAATATGTACACTATCAGTGTAATATGTTTTGGGTTGTATTTAACTAAAATGACCGTAACTGTGAATGCTTTCAGACCCCATTTCTGTTCCTGCATAGTCCTGGTGAGTGTCATAAAGAATAGTGTTAAAGTGGTTAAATGAATTGTTAGTGCGGACGAAAATAGTTTTGAGATTTAGGTGTAGACGAGAAGGCAAAGACTGATCATATAAATAATCAAGTACATGGGAGAAGGAGTGAGAAGGGACATTTGAACTACTATTATGTGCTTCTTTCTTATGGGCTTATTCTATATTCACCAAAATGGACATTACGACTGTTTTCACCCGAAGTTTCTAATTAACATCAATGGGGAATTTTGTCTGGTAGTGGCCCGATCGACCTCTTCCATGGATATAGAATAAGTCCATAAGTTTCTGGTTATATATCACACATGAATATGGTGATTACATGCATTATTTGATAGTGAAACAAGTAATACGGAGTTTGGGAAATATAAGTACACATAAAGGTTATCCAAGTTTGCATGTATATGCATATGAAATATTGACTTCAAAGTATAAATCTAGCTAAACATGGAAACAAAAATTGTGGCCCATATTACTAAGCAGTGCTATTCCATCAGATACCTTCCAACACAGTTGAGTAAATATGGCCCTTAATGGCCAATTCCCTTGAATGGGGCTGTAAGATGTCTTCCAGAATGGAAGGTGTCATATAGAGTAGCTTTTTTTTATATAGTAAACATATGGCCCCCTATTTCTTATTTTTTTTTTTAGTGTTCTGTCACTTGTGGGAAAGGAGTAAAACATCGGGATGTGCGCTGTGTCAGCAAAAGCCACACGAAGATGGATGAGGAAAACTGCAAACATTTACAGACACCTCGGGTGCAGAAGATTTGTAGGGCTCCCAGATGTCCTTCGTGGAAGGCCGGAAAGTGGAAGGAGGTACAGTACAGTATGTACAAATAGGACAATTTGCCACGGCTGTTTGACCCCAGTATGTAGTGTGCACATACCACAATCTTCTTGCTTTTCTACGTAAGTGGTCAAAAAGGCAATGAACTGCAATATATTGTTGGCTATCACTTTGCTGGCAAATAAGTGGTCAAATATTTAGCTTTCATCTCCAGATATCGTACTGTTAATAAGACTACAGAAATATTTAGTACATATGGACAGCAATCATCACTAGTTATAGGTTCACATCTAGTTAATAATAACACAAGACAGGGACAGGAACAGAAAACAAATGTTTATTGCAAAACTGATTCAATGGCACAGCACATTCTTCTTAAAGGTGCTGTTCTTCCTGAAAACAACCTCTCTTGAAAGTGAGCTCCGTGTGTTGCCCTTTAGAGCAGATGAACACTCTATTATTATTTTTTTTCCTATCTTTTTTTTCATGTGTTTTTAAATGACCCACAACCTGCAGTTGAATGTCCACATAGATGGCGACACAACTTTCTATTAGTTAACCTTCATCCATATTTGTAGTTCTTTTGGGGGTAAAAAATGTATTTAAAAAATGATTATGCTTGTTTGCCAGTCATATTGTTTGTGCTTCTGTTGTTATCATGTCTCTAATTTTTTTTCTTTAGTGTTCAGTGACGTGTGGAGTGGGAATCCATCACAGAGAGGTGTATTGTAGGATGAAAGGCCAAGGCCGAGTTCATGAAGCATTTTGCAATCATAGTACTCGTCCAGACAGTCAAAAATACTGTTGGTTACCAGAATGTGTTCAGTACTATTGGATTGCAGATGAATGGCCAAGTGTAAGTATGGACTTTTCTGTGAATTGAAAGGAAATGTAAAATGTTTGTATTATTTAATTACTTGTTTTCAATCGTAATCTAAAAAAAAATTATAATTCACATTGATGATTGCAATGTCATTGGCCCCTGCTAGAGTTTTACTACACGACTTGTGCATGCTACCTAAACCCATCCCTATTTTTCTTTAATAGTAAACAACAAAAGCATATACAGTATAAAGACAATGGGACACTATATTAAACATGGTGGTATGACCACAGTTCCAAATGTATTTAATGGACTTCAGCATAAGAATATTAATATTGTACCATTCATAACTGAAGTGTGATGACAATAAGAACCATATTCCCAACGATCTCTGAATGATTGCTTAAACCCCCTTTAAAAAAGTCCTCCCTTCCACTCCTATTGTAGGCAATGCCTACCACTGCTGACCAATCACCACTGGTTACTATTTTACCCAGCAATACGTAGCTGTCACACACAAAGTTCCACAGACCAAGAAACCCACAAAATTGGTAGAAGGCATCGTGGTCTAACAGTCCGGTCGCCTCATGCTTATATTAAGAGGCTTACTTTATAAAATTGCTTGATTTACAGTAGTTCCTGGGATTCTGTTTTATTTTAGTTATATTTAACATTTATTTTGAAAGAAAACTCCTCCTATGTGGGAAGTGCAGCAGTTGGTTGTCTCAACATTGACCGCCTGTGCAAATACTGACTATTGCAGATATAGTTATATGAGTTTCTTAAACCAATATTGTAAAGGTGATTCTTTATAGGGGATTGTCAGATGGTAATCTATATTATTAGTCTTCCATTGCCTAGCATCTGATCAGTTTGGAGCAAGGGAGTTTCCACCAGTCAGTATTCATAATAAACATTCTTATTGGCTGATAAATTCTGATATATTGGCTGATATATACACAGTTGTCCGATTAATGTTATAGGAGTGGAGTTCTCATTTTCTGTTCCAGGCTATATTCTATCACAAATATCCATTTATTAAAAGAAAACTATCTACACGTTTGCATTTGCTTTTCCATATTCGTTTTTAATCAGTTATGTAAATATAGAAGAAAAATGTGTACTGGAAAAGCTGTCATACTTTGGTAAGCAGTATAAGCAGGACAAACCCATAGAGTATTGAAAATAATTGATTCTGCCAACTAATTCAAAACAAGTGATTTTTTTTAGATCAAAGTGAACCAATGTGTTTGTCATACTGTACAATTGTATTTATTAGTGTTCTACAGAATGTAAGCAAGGGGAATCCCGGAGGAAGATAAAGTGTGTGGATATTAGTAGAAGACCTGTGAATGAAACTTACTGTGACCCTACTACCAAGCCACCTTCTGCTAGGAAATGCAAGAATGTTCTCTGCAAGTACACTGTAGTCACAGAAGATATGTCACAGGTACAGTATATTGTTTTGATGATGAAACAAGTTTGTGATTTGTGAGAACTATGGGTATTAACGACACAAAAAGAAAATACATAAATTTGTATGGGAAGCACTTAAAAATTAGGTCGAATTTCACACTGTGCTGGGATTGCAATAAAGAAACAGCTGTTCCATTCAGTAGTTTAAACCTGTATGTGTTGTTGGTCTTGTTGTTTTTTTACAGTGTTTGAACCAGAGTGTCACCAGGAGCTGTACTACTCCAAATACTGTATGTACAGTTTTTGGTGCCATGGTCTCATCTGCGTGCCAAGGGAACAAAATGGCCACCACAGCCCAGGCCAATAGGAAGTCGCAATTAATGACGTTGCAGCTTTGTATTGGATATTTCTATTGGATAACCACCGGCAACGAAAACTATACATCTGGGGGAACCGAGGGGTCCCTGAAGCTATAAAATAAAGCTGTTCAACTCTGTGGGCCCACCTGGTTCAAAAACTGTAATATAAATAGATGTCACATTTGGCAGGATTCAACAAAAAGAAAGGTGCTGGAAAAAGCGGGCAGGATTGCTGCTATAATTATATCTTACAAAATGTATTCACTCCAACTGCAGCATCTTGTGGTAAAATTCAAATGCCTTTTAATTTGAAAAGAAACAAGGCAATACATCAAAATAAACCGTTTCAGGTCCAGAAATTGACTTTTATCAGGTAAGTGTATGATGAAAGGCCCTTTCTGGGCCTGAAACATTGTATTTTGATGTATTGCCTTGTTGTTTCAAATTAATAGGCAAACTGTGAGTGCTTTTGTGTGGGCTGTCTCTCTTTTTGTCTTGTTATCTATATCTAAAATGTTGCCACACTTTTTTGAGAAAAGCACCCCAAACTAAGAATGTTTTAAATAGACTGAGAAATAGTTTTGCTCGGATAATAGGTGATTTCACCTTACTTTCTGCTTTAATAATAAACAAGATATTTATAAATGCAAAGCTGATAACTATGAACAACACAATCACAAATACAACATAGCATACAACATATTAAACTGCTAAAGAGACTAATTTAAATCTACATTAGAAAAATAGAAGTGCAAGCAGAAGGAGGATCCTGATAGTGTAGTATTTAATATGACGGGATAAAAAAAGTTTAAAAACATAAATAGTTACACTCACAAACACAGAGTGAATTCAGGTGTTTACAGTAAGATCACAGTTGATCTCTATATGCAGCAGGAAATACAGGAACCTCCTTCAGTGGTATCTGCACGTCCACCTCTCTGCGTCCTCATGTCTAGGATGTTACAGAGGGTCGCTTCTTCAATCACAGCTCGCATTAAGGATTGGAACATAAAGCATTAATGTGTTATCCGGTGAAACACAACATTTGTGAGCCTCTTTCTGAAATGTAAGCGATGAGTGAACACGCGACCCTCAGTGATATCATAGACACAAGGACATGGAGATGTGGGAGGTGCAGATGCCACTGAAGGAAGTTCATGTATATTCTCTGCTGCATGGAGAGATCTTGCTCTACACGCCTGAATTCACGCTGTGTTTGCGGGTGTAACTAATGATGTTTTTATACTTTTTTTAATCGAGCCATTAAATACAATATCCGGATACTCCTTCTGCTGGCGCTTCTATTTTCTAATATAGGTTTCGAGTTGACTGCTGGTGAGGAGGTCGCCGTAAGGAAGCAGCCTGATTACAATCAGGGCTTTCTTGCGTGTCGTGGAAGATCAGCTTTGCATTACCTGCATTATAATGTTCCTTTATTATTACTAGTTTTTATTAGTACTGTATGTTAATGCACTTAATAATGTCTTTGTAAAGACTAATTACATTCTCATTCTATACTTCCAATTTCTCAGTGAACTGTGGTGAGTTATAAATGAGTGCTAGAAAATCAAAATAGCACCCATGTTAAGAGTCCCAGCCAAAATATTTTTACATCACTATTTCTCTAACATTTTTGAAAATAGAAATAGTTAGCTAAGCTATTTTACCCATGAGCACATTGGGACAGACTTTACTGTAATAGTCGTTTACAGCCAATTTTATATTATGTCATTTACTTTAGATGATGTAGTATACAGTTCTAGTAGGTACCGTCCTGGAGAAGTGTGTTTTTTGCTGTTGATACCATTTACTAAATCATAAGCCATAGATATTCAGTAGCTGTATCCAACATTTCAAGATATTCAATGTCTTCTGCACAGAAGATTCGCGAGTTCCAGAACGCTTATGAGCGATTTACTAATTGGTGATCTACTGTAGACTGCACCACATTTCCTACTGTAGCTCCTCAAGACGCCTTCCACCTACCGCTTTATTTACTAAGCGTCTGGAAGGCGTCTTGCAGCTTCTGGTAATGTGCAGTTTTCCTGCAAGCTTGAGGGGCTCTGGAAGCAGAACATTTGTATAAAGCTCCATATAATTAATGTAAACCAATTTAGGCTCAAGATTTTCGATATGAGCATATGATGAAATGTACAATGTTACTATGTGCAAATTATTTTTAATTAAAACAAAAATTTAACTTTTACTGTATTTATATATGCATTGTATTTTAACTAAACCATAGCCTTTGTTATATTACCTTGTGAATATAGTATATAGAATGTTATGAAAGTGTCCAATCCACACCACGCACATCTGATACTGTACCGTATACAGTAGCGACATCTTTTATTGCACTGAATGCCGCCGGCAAGCCGGGATCTACCCCAGCTGCCGCCAGTAACAACCGCGCGCCGCCGCGTTTCCCCCACGCACCCCCCCTCCACTTCGCGCGCAATTTTCCTCCCTTCCCGACCCCGTACCCGGCTCCTGCTCTGCCCCTCTGCTTCCCCGCACCCCCGCTTCCCAGACGCATGCAGCCGGCGGCTTTTACTCGAATAAAAGCTGCCGCTGCTGTATATGCACTGTACAATGGCACAACTTATATTTAGCAAACCAAATTCATGGTTTAAATATGATGTCACGATGCTATGCCTTTTGAAATGGTACTGACAAGAATAATGTTTTTCTATTTTCTTTGGAGTAAACTTTAATTATGTTGACACTCGATTTAAATATCACTATTGTAAGAAAAATGACAGAACTTTATTGTTTTAGTGTACAGGTATCTGCTGGCCTGGTTACAAGCAAAGAATAACATATTGCAAAAAAGTGCACCCTACCCACAATCAGTATACCTTTGGTTTTAGAACAATATCCTATAAAAGCTGTCCAGTTCGACCTTATTCATTTGATCATAAATGTAATGGAAAGAGCTGTGTACAAGCCATCTCTTGGAAAGTGGGAAAATGGAGCAAGGTTAGTTAAAATATTGAATGTTCTGTATGTTTTAACCACTTCAATTGTATACAGTATGTTTAGCATATGTTTTTCTAGTTTATTTTATACGAAGTGCATTTGTATTAAGTATGAAGCTTTGTCATTTCTACAGCCCAAATTAGTGTTATTTAATTTATGACAAAATAATCCTAATATACAGTAGTGTTCCTAAACTGCAGTAAGATAAATTTAGTATATGCCGTTGTGTTTTTCCTTCAGTATTGAACAGTTATGTGAGAAAAAAAATGTGACAACCCTAAATGTTCTGGCAAAAATAAAATATTTACCCATAACTCAGAGTGTTTAGTACTAGAAACATATGCCGTTATTGTTGGCTCTTGTGCTTATAAGAGGACATCTGGTTGTAATCTCTGAATAGTGTTCTGTAACATGTGGACTTGGAATAATGGAGAGAAGGGTGGGATGCATGACAGAAAACGCTTTTCCAAGTGACCTGTGTCCATCACATGTGAAACCTCCTGCCAGAAAGACGTGTTTGTCAAAAGACTGTAAGTAATTATCATTAGCGTCTGAGTAAATACCTTTAAGCCCAACCTTTCACAAATATAATAATTTATCTTGAGGAAGAACCGCAGTTCAGCTCAGTTGCAGACATCATTTTTGCAGACATCATTGATGTGCTTTAACATAGTCTTAAAACATATTGTGGCAAAAACTGCATCAACCTTATGGCCCAGTAGCAAATATAAGTGCTAATATCCTATTTAGAAAAAGAATACTGTACATTTGTTTTAAGTTGGTAAGTTTCCAGATGTACAATTGGTGCAAGTGGATGGGGGTTCTGTGGAGGATGTCTTGCTTAAAAAACAGGCTATTCCTTTCCACTTAATTACCTGTTGACCAGAGATATTGTTACTGGGGATATGTCCTTTTGTCCATGGTGAAACATAGAATCTTATACATTTAAAAAAAATAATAATGATATATATTCTGAATAGGAGGTAACGCGTCTTTGATATATCATTTTTTATTGCTTTAAATGCAATGATTCAGTGGCAGCAGTATATAATTTATTAGATATAGCAATTTTAGGATGTCTGTATTTAAACAAAAACAGGTATGTGCCTTCAGACTTTAGGACTGAAACAACTGTACATTGCTATTTATTCATATTTTAGGTGATTTTAAAAGCTGTAAACATGTATAAAAAATGGGCATGCGGTTCATCACCAATTCAATAAAGTGTTAAGAGGGTGAACTGCAATAAAAAAAAGTTTATTTGGTCATGTACAAAAAAAGAGAGAGAACCACCTACGCGTTTCGCACCAATGTGCTTTATCAAGTTCATACAACTGTGCATTTGTATTTACGGTTATATTTATTCATATTTTAGGTGATTTTAAAAGCTGTAAAGAAATCAGCCTATTGAAAAATATTCAAACAGATGGTGAATATACACTAAAAATTAGCAACAGAAGAGTAAAGGTACGTTGTATTAAAACACTTTTAGCATTGGTGTTTAGTATAAGGGATCCTATGTAAAATGTTGTTCTTTGTTTTTTGTAGATTTACTGCTCAGGAATGCAATCAGATAGCCCAAAAGAATATATAACGTTGGTTAAAGGTGAAACAGACAACTTTTCAGAAGTATTTGGATATAGGTATAGTAAAAATTTATGCCAAAAAAATTAAGAGACGATCGAAAGTTGCTGTAATTTTGTTGTTCAAAGAGTGTCGTCAACTGACAAGAAGCAAAACATTCAATATCCTAATTGTGTTTAAACAGATCTGTAGTATTAGATAATACTTACTGCATTTTTTTTTTTATATATAAATTGAACTCAATGCCATTTTAATGAGTTTTAACTGAGCATCCTGTGGTTGCTATAGCACCCCCTCCCCACCTCCCCAGCAGTGCAAGATTTTTGTCAACAAATGACCACAGATGGGAAGGTGTTGCAGTATTCCCAGCAGTAGACTGTGTCTAAGCTGCAAGCTGTAACAATAGACAATATAACGTTACATTGTATTTGAGGCATTCCACTGGCTGAAGGATTGATTCAGTGTCAGCCAGAGAGCAGGATATTAGCTGATCGATCACAGTAGACCGGATCGATCGTCAGCTTAGGTAATTACTTTTCCTTAATTATAATCAAATGCTGCATATATTAAAACCGAAGATAAAAATAGTGCTGCGGGTAATGCTGCTTTATAATCTTTTGATTCATAATTACTATTGAGATTGAAGGGGCTTCAGAATTCATATACTTTTTATTATTTTAAGTATAGGAAATATACTATGAAATATTAAGTGTATGAAATAAAGCTAGTCGGGTTTTGTTTTTTGTTTTCAAAATCTTGTTCAGTAGAATTTTTATCTTTTTAAAGTTCAGTTCTAAATATTATAGCACACTCTAAAACATAAAACAAATTTGCTTTATAACCAGGGGGAGGACCTTAAAGGGATGTTACACATTTCCTATATTTCCTAATCCAATTTGGTTAAACTTATATAAATATAAGTCATTATTATGTATTTTCACCAACTGCTTTCTACTGTAGGTATTCCTTGAATGCTTTCGAATCAATGGAATCCCCCCCCCCCCACCCCCAGAGATGAATTTCAGTGCGTAACGAAATAATTGTTTATTAGCATGATGATAGCTACAGTTAAAGTGTGAACCCTCCCCTATACAGCTGCTTTGTGCCTTTTATCATAAATTATTTAAATATAGGTTATTTATGTTCATGAATTTACTGTACTGCTCATGCCCTAAGAATGTGCAACATATTTTCCTAGGCTCAAAAATCCATATGAGTGCCCTTTTAATGGAAGCAGAAGACAAGACTGTGCATGTAAAAATGACTATCTTGCAGCTGGATATACTGCCTTTAGTAAAATAAGGCTGGACATCATCTCAATGCAAATTAAAAGTAAGTTTCTGCAGATATACCTTAATAAGTCTTTATGTGCTTGATGCAAACAGAACATAACATTTTCAATTTCATTACTCTGACAGTTTATGTAAAAACACATACTCCAAAGTCAAACTAAGTACATAGTGTATGTTTAAGATGTAAGGTATTAACTTTGCAGGTCTACATAAAAAAAAAACAACTTATCATATATCTCCACTCTATTGAGAGTACCCTTTTATTTGTAATTTAGAGTATGTTCTTGGTTACTGTATGTTTAAAAACTATTCAACACAGTTATTTGTAAAAGTTAATTAAAACAACATTTGTTAATTTATACAAGTTGATTTTTGAACAAATCCAAATAACAAGTTTTTAAAGTACAGTACTTGAACTGAATTTACTATAACTTAAACTCTCCTATACTGCAGTTTTGAAAACTCTGTTCTTGTTTTGTACTTCTTTTGTGATTGAGGTGTAATCTATAAAATAACATACTGTGGCATGGTGTTTTAATGGACAATTATAGTATGTTTTTTAGGTTTGTTTGCAAAAGAAACACGATCAGTGTGGCATTATAGTAAGCAAGATAGGCCCTTCTATTCTTGTCTATCATGGACTCTGCAGTAGCAGTTGGTGAGAACTAGTTTTCACTGTTAAGGGTCATTTGGCTACAAACCCAACAGAGCATTAATCCACCTTGACATACTCTACACAGCTGGAGTAGATCAGCCATAACATGCACTTTTTCTCCCCATCTACACATACAATAGCTACATTCATCTGAAATCCTTCACCCACCAATAAACAATTTCAGTTTGCTTGGAAATCCCTTTCAAAAAGTATGTCCTTCTATGTTTTATAAATGTTATTTCCTGGTAACTTGGCTTAAAGTAAATTACTTTACCACTCAGGATATTTCTGAAACAGTTGTTTTAAATACCTCAGAAACCACACTTCTTTTGGAGTAATAAATGTTGTCGTACTATCAATAAATAGAATGCAAAATGTATTTCCCTAAATTAAAAGTGTTTTTATGTTCTAAATGCATCTTGCTTTGTTTGTTAGCTACAGATCTTCTGTTTGCTCAAACTGTACTTGGAAGAGCAGTCCCATTTGCCACAGCAGGTGATTGCTATAGTGCTGCCAAGTGCCCACAGGTATGAATAAATGATATTCGTATTACATTCACTTAAATTCACTTGAGTCTCTTCCATCATTAGAAGGTGTCTTATGGCTGTGCACCGTTTTGTAAATATGTAATGTATTTTGGTCTTTCTTTGTTTTACTCAAATACCAAAATGTCTAGTGGAGCTCATCAAAACTAGCCAGTATGAACTAGTGACGTCAATTGCTATGTACAATATTTATGCCATGTTGCCTACTTAACTCCAGGTCACTATGAGATTTTGATCCAGCACACACATTTTATTTATCTCAACATAATGCATTTTGGTTTACAAAAGCCCTGTTTTCCTATGGGTAATATAGCCTTGGAGGACCAGGGATAGACTAAAATCACAAAATGACATGGAGCTAAGATGGCAATACTTTCTATGTATAGTAGAATTATTTATTTGGCCTAACAAAAATATCACAATATAAAGAAGAGCTCTGTTATTATTGACTAAAAAAAATGTAAACTAACACTCATTTTTAAACACTAATAGTCATTATATATTATTTCTACATAAATCATATTTAGATGCAACACAAAATGGCATTGCCACAATAACATTTCAAAATGTGGTTTGTTTGTTCACTGATTACCAGCATTTAAGAATGTGTGATACAAATATATACTGTAAATATATATATATATATATAACATTTGTATCACACATTCTTAAATGAACAATGAAACTATGAGTTGCATCAACTCATGATACAGGAAAGTATACTTCCCTTTCTTCCACGGCATTACATACATATACAAAGGCGACCAGGCTAAACCTAATGCGGCTGCCCCCGCATTTTAAAAATAGCGCGGGTGGTGCGCGGCAGTCTTCGGCCGAGAACCGGATGGTTTTCCCGCGCCTCGGGCGCTTTCAATAGTAAGCGCCATTAGCGCTTATCTGTTGAAGTGGCCGCCGCGCTGGAAAATCCATTTTTAAACGGAGAGAAGACCTGCGGCGCTCCCGGCCAGTTCCCGGCAAGCGTTAGATTAAACGCTGCCGCAGCAGTATGCATATGTAGCCATGGCTGGTCCAGGTTATACTTCCTGTCTCCTGTCACGTAAGTCCTAGTAGCTATAGGCAGTGGCAGGCTATCCTGTGGGGTTTGCCTCCCCCCCTCATGCTGCCTTTCTGAGTGACAGGGGTGGAGGTGAACGGGGTCTGTCTGTAGCCAATCATGGTGCAGACCTTGTGCCCTCCCCCATTCTGTGCCTTAGGGAGGAAGTACTCTAAATTATAGTCAGTCCAGGTCTCCTCCTCCTGGGGTTGAGACATGCAGTTCTAGTCTCTTCCTCCAGGGATAGAGATGGGGCTGACTACAGCCAAAGATCTGAACAGAGGGCCAGGCTTCAAGACTGCGAGAAGGCCGGTACCACCCAAAGGTCTGGGACCTATCCTAAAATCCTATGCATTCACTGTAATAACACCTGCAGTGAATGTTACAATAAAGGATCCTGTTTTATATACCCCTGCCTGAGCCTACAGTCTATTGGATAGGGGTATGCAAGAGAAGACTGTCATGTTGGGGACTGTCTCCAGTTACCCTGGAGCCTGCTATGACTGGAGGTGTTGCACCAGAGCCAGAATATCAGCTTGAGGATCACCAAAAGCCTGTCCTGTTTCCCCTTACCATCGCGGACGCTCATCTCTCCTGAACCCTCACAGGTAACGACCACCATAAGACCTGTGGCTTAAACAAGATCTCCCAGAGGGTGGGGGGGGGGAGGGTAGTGCTACAATTGGAGGCACTGCTGAGATGCAGAACAGGGCAGGCTTTCAGGGCAGTGCAGCACAGAAGAAGCAGGGGCCGAGCCCCAGATGCATCACATGGACCCTGGCCCCCATTTCAAGTTAAGGAAGGGGGAACCTCTCTCTGAAGCTACACCAGGGAGGGGTTTGCCTAGACCCTTACTAAAGATAAAGACTATGTTGTGGTGTACCCTGTTGGAAATTTTCCAGGGAACGTGTACCCTTCATTAGATCTAGACCAGTGGTTGGGGCGTACCCGTGGGAAATGTCTAGGGAGCGTCTACCCTTAATTTATTGCCAATTCAATGTAAGGAACGGGCCCCTGAGTTGTTGCCAGGGACGCTGTGTACCTTTTGCCCTCATGGACTGTGCTATTGTGCTAAAAATAGAGTCCACCGCATGGACTGTGTTCTCAAAATGGCGTTCCTGCCAGAAAACCGGGACTGTATGGGCTTGCAGCAAGTTGCAAGCTGTTTTCTGCAAACTCAGTTGCAAGCTATTCGGAGCCAAGGTACCGCCCATGGCTGTGACTGGCTCAGTCTTGCCAGGTCACACACTTTTCTTCTATGCCCCTGTCCTAAATTTCACGTAGGGGAGGGGAACACCCAAGAGCCAATCGGAGACCGTCCCTGCCCTGGAGGAGCCAACTACGCCCTGATCCAACTCAGTTCCACAGAGCTGTTGTGTACTGCTGCTTACTACACTGCCTCATACTGCTAAAGAAAGACTAACAAAAATGTCTACCCTAGTGATTGCTAATTACTATCTACCAGGGGGCTACTTGGTGGTCACGGTAAACGACCGTGTCACCTGCGCTGTGTATTCCCGAACTGCTGGCTCCCTAGGGGCGATGTCAGCACCAATGCACAGTGTCAGCACTTCAGGGCCTTATTCATGCGGCCTGCCAGCCCTGGGCCAGCCGACGTCGTTTTCCTGCCAATCGAACGGGCCTCCACACCAACCGGTGCGGCCCCTACAGCTGTCCCTCCTGCAGACGACATTGTGGACCCGTGTGCCCTAACCATTGTGCCCGGATGCCCCCGTGGTCTGGTGCCAGAAACGGCCTATCCTGCGAAGTTGCTGACAGTTTCAGGTCTGGAACCCGTGTATGCTGACCGGGTGTGATGGTTCAGGGGATTCCTTCCCCTCCATGTGTCTCTGGCGCTGCTCTCCCTCCTGCCTCTCATGTCCCTTCCTTTCCTCCCCGTTCTGTTCTTCCTTCCTCCTCCCACATTCGTCCCTCTGCGGCAGCCCCTGACGCTCTCCCAGCGTCTGTGCGCATTCCCCGCAGGGCAAGCACGTCTTCTCAGTCTCCCTTTCCCCTCTACGGCACTCCCCGCTCACGGTCTCCCTCTGCTCCCACTCCGGTCCCCTTACCTCCTGCAGACTCTCCCCCGGTTCTCCTCCTGCCCTCGACGGGTGCCCCTGCGGCGCCGGCTCCACACGCCTCTTGACACAGCCTGTGCGTGCGCACTCTAACCTTATAGAGGACGCGCGCACACGCTCCTCTTGTAGGCCTTCCCAGACCCCTGGCTCCTCCTCTCATGCTGTACTGGCTATCTCCCTCTCTGACTCACATGTCTCCTCCTCCTCTCCTTCTCACCTGTCCCTGCTGCCTCTCACTTCACCTTCTGCTCCTCCTCTCTCTCCCATTGGTGTTTCCTCCTTTATAACCCCAGTCTTTCCTCTAACGCATTTCTCTGCATAGTTCTTTGTAACATCTATGTGTGCAGTCCTATGCGTGGCTCTCCTGTGTTTTCCAGCTTCTGTTCCTGCTCCTGCTTACCCCTGGATCTCCCTGGCTTGACCTCTGCTTGTACTGGATTACCCTGTTCTCTCCTGCCCTTGAACCCTGCTTACGGATATGACTTTGCTGACTTCTGTTATCCCTGGACTCTGGCTTACGGACATCACTATCCTGCTCTCTATTGCCCTAGACTCTGGCACACGGACATCACTAACCGAACTCTATATCCCAAGGAGCTGCAAGTATACTCTAACCATCTTTCTACAGGCCCGGCAACGCACTACCACACTCCGGGCACGCCCTCACTGCTGTGGGTGCGTGTGTTAACCCTACCCACCTCAGTACTGGGGACTGGCCAGGTCTGCGGGCACACAGGCGTTACACCGGGAGGGTGAGTTGACTGCCCTGGGGGTGTTGGGTGTGCTTTCCCTGGCAGCACGGGAGCGGGCAAGCTCCATGCCAATAGCCACCAGGGAATGTGTGGTGCCCTGACATCGCACCCAGGAGGAGGTGTCCTTATCTTCCTCAGAAGAAGACGCTGCAAGCCATCCAAGACCTGCGGAGGAAAGACAGTCCCTTACCTGCAGTCGGAGGCGAAGTCCCGATCCAGAGGCATCCATCCAGAAGGCCATGGTGCATCCGGAGCCCCAGAGGAGCCACACACTGAGGAAGATGCCAGAGCTGTGAAAGACCCATCTGCGGTGAATCCTGGGAGCCAGAAGATGTCCCCTACCTTTGGATGGGGAGGCTCCCACATTTTACTTCACTCACGGTTCTGCTGCGGCCTACCCGGACGAGGAGCCAGTCGGGGCCTTGTTCGTTGTGCAGAGTTGTGATGCACTTCTGGCGCTGCCGGACGTGACGTCATCCTTGCTGCCGTACCGGTGCCAGCCTGGGGCTCTCACGAGATCGTCGATCCCTGATGACGTCGACAAGATGGCGCCTATTACAGCTGCAGAACCTCTGCCGGGACCTGCTGCAGTGGTGCTGGACAGTCTCCTACTGACACTCCACTACACAGGCCCGGATCCAGAGGAAGGGGTCACCGGATCCGTAATGCCATCCCAATACCACCCCAATGGAGCCGTGGTAAGCCTGCCCACATGCACTGGCTATGGACACTGTTAGGCCCCGTTCACCGACCTTACCCACCCATGTCCATTCCAGTGTCAACCCTGTTCAGGACAGTGCCATGACCACCCCCATTACATCTGCCCTTGCGGAACCCATCTATGTTTTGTCTCATTTTCCCAGTAATGATCTGTCCCCTGGTTTATCCACTGATCTAAGGGACTGGGATTTTGGGGTGAGGGGTGGTTGGTCTGACAAATTTGAGGGGGAGATACCAGCTTCCAGTCATATACCAGTTGCTAAATCCCCTAGGTTTTTTAGGTCATTTAGAAAATACTCTCACAACAATCAGCGTCATCTGGAGTATCATCACAAATGGACACTAGGTCCAGTAGCCCAAACCCAGAATAGCTGTCCGGGAACCCCTTAAGTGGTGGGGTTTCAGGGCTTCCCTGCCAGTGGATAGAGATGTACCCTTCAGCCCCTCCTGTGCTGACTGCAGCCAAAGATCTGAACAGAGGGCCAGGCCTCGAGACACAGAGAAGGCCAGTACCATCCAAAGGTCTGGAACCTATCCTAAAACCCTATGTTTTTGCTGTAATAACACCTGCAGTGAATGTTACAATAAAGGATCCTGTTTTATATACCCCTGCCTGAGCCTACAGTCTATTGGGTAGGGATATGCAAGAGAAGGCTGCCATGGTGTGGACTGTCTACAGTTACCCTGGAGCCTGCTATGACTGGAGACGTTGCACCAAAACCAGAATGTCAGCCTGAGGATCACCAAAAGTCTGTCCTGTTTCCTCTTACTATTGCGGACACTCATCTCTCCTGAACCCTCACAGGTAACAAGCACATGACACCTGTAGCTTTAACAAGATCTCCCAGGGGGGGTAGGGGCGGGGGACTACAGCGCTACATATATATATATATATATATATATATATATATATATATAAAGAGGAAATACAGTAGCGCCACTTGTGAAACAGAGTAATATAAAAATGTGAAATAGTATTAAACTAATAATATATATAGAAAAAATATAGAAAAAAATATATTAATCTAAAAAATATATTCCGTGCCAACAATAGTGATAACATACATAACAGACAAAAAAAGAAAAACAAAAATGCAGAAAGTCCAACCCTTAGTGCAAGTCCAGAAAAATTCAAATTAGGAATAAGATGGTTTCCAAGGATCGAAGGCTGCTCTCAGAAGGAATAACCAATTCCAGCAGAAATCTATAGAAACAGAAGAACAGAGAGCGCACGTCCCATAGTGTAAAAAAGTACATTTAATATTAAAAAGATCACAAGGGGATTAAGGACACTCACAAAAGTAAAAGAAAATCAAGCAGTTTGTGATATAATCACCACCAACAGGGCAACATCGTCCTGGATCACACCAACGGATCGATATCCAATCCGGTTCACTTCCAGCAGCTCTAGATGGATAAGAACGCCGTGTCTCTGCTTGTAGTGCGATTTCCAAGTATCAGCCTCAGATCAGCTCCATGCGCTTTCCGGCCGTAAAGTGCGCACTTGCGTGATGACATAATGTCGCGGTGACGTACCCTGATGCGTTTCGTCACTACAGTGACTTTTTCAAAGGGAATAGTAACATGGTGGAGGACTCGGTCTTTATAGGCACACCCACAGAGAGGGGAGTGGTCAAAGGAGCAACCAGAGGCCAATCGCCAGTGCCTATACAATAAGGCTAAGACACTGGAGAGTAGCCAATAGGAACGCCCGTAACCGTCCTAATGTATACAAAACAATGCATTGCAAAATACAATATAATAGTAGGCATATTGGCCACAGATAAAATAAAATAATTAAAATCATACTGCATATAAACAAACTAATTAATCAATAAAATTAATTGCAACACACAATAATAAAAAAAACTTTACATATGTATGTGCGTGTATATGCGCGTGGACACACATAATCATGTCTCACACGCATACACATACACAAATAATGAAGGACCCAAAGTTAAATTCTCTATATAATTATATCTATAATCAAAAAATATAATGATAAAAACATGTCCATATGCATATACATATACACATACCCCAGGTCACCCATCATTCCATAAACATAAAAGTACAGATACATTTCATTTAGTATATAGTGAAATATATACATGTGTAGTCATGTATATAAAGGAGAAATGATCAACTCAATAAAAACCACATGATGAGACATATAAAATGCTTAATCCAATATAACAATAATACAGAATCTTATACCCCAAAAAAGAATGAGGGGGTGTTTTTTACCAACATGAATTCAGTGTTATTGACTTGATCATTGATGTCGACTTCAAGGCTAGAACAATATAGAAAACCTTATTATGTATATTAATATATTAATATTAGGCTTGGAGTGTGAGAAGGGGGAATGGGAGAGGTAATCGGAAAGGAGGGGGAAGGTAGAGGAGAGGGAAAGAAGGGCGGGGGGAAAGGGACGGGGGGAAAGAAATGGAAAATGACGGGGAGGGTAGGGGGGGAGCGGGGTGAAATAGAGGGGAGAAGGAATAGGGCGGGGGGAAAATGAGGGCAAATTAAATGTACACAGAGGAGGGCGGAGCAGAGTCAATGAAAACAGAGCTAGGAATTACATCAAAGTACTGGTGTCCAAACATTCAGTGAGTCCACCAGGGGTTAGAGTACCCAACTGGTGGATCCAATAAGTCTCCCTACGGCACAACATTTTGTATCTATCCCCCCCTCGAGCAGAGGGAGGAATGTGCTCAATACCCATAACCAATAAGGAATCCGGATTCCTATTATGACAACATTTAAAGTGTGGTGAAAGATTATGGGTACTGACACCATGTATCACATTCCTCCTATGCTCGAGGAAACGGGTACTAAGGGATCGAGTGGCGCGACCCACATATTGCTGGCCGCAACCACATTGTAAAAGGTAGACAATATAAGTGCTAAGGCAATTAATACTGCCCCTAACCTTATATTTGCCACCTTTTCGAAGGGAGACAAACTCCGATGTGAAAGTCAGATGTTTACATGTGATGCAGCGGCCTCTACCGCACCTGTGGTTGCCAAACCGGATCACACATGTGGGGCATTGGCAGCTGCATCAACCAATCTTAATTTACTCGGAGCTAGAATGGTTTTAATATTTTTGGCTTTCCTATATATGATTGGTGGTCAATCAGGAAGAATATTTCACAAATGAGGGTCGTATTTCAGGATGCTCCAATGGGTATTTAATATATGTTTGATGGATCTAAATGATTGATTAAAAGTGGTGATGAACCTAGGATTTCCATCAGCATTACCCGATCTACTTCTAGGTTCACCGTAACCTACATGTACCTTTGTGGAGCTTTTGGATTTCTTGAGTAATGTTGATCTATCAGAGGCCTGTACCATGCTGAAGGAGTCATTAATAAGACCGGGATCATAACCTTTCACCGCAAATTTATTGCTAAGGTCTTTGGATTGAATAAGAAAATCGCTCTCTTTGGTACAGTTCCTTTTCAAACGATAAAACTTCCCCAAAGGAATGTTTTTGAGCCACTGTGCATGGTGATTACTGGATGAATGAACATAATTGTTAACAGAAACGGACTTGAAGTGAGTGGTAGTGATAATATTGCCTTCTGGATCTGAGGTCAAAACTAGATCCAGAAACACCACAGAGATAGAACTAATTTCAATGTGAACTTCAAGCCCATTTCACTCTGATGAAAAGAACTCAGGACATCAGACAAAACTGTGACATCACCCTCCCAAATAATAATAATATCATCAATGAAACGACCATAGTATACAAGGCCAGCCCCCAGCCCGGCATTCTGCCAAATAGATGTTTCTTCCCAATATCCCATAAAGAGATTGGCATAGCTGGGGGCAAACCTCGTACCCATGGCCGTTCCACAGATTTGCAAATAAAATAAATCCTCAAATGAAAAATAATTGCGCGTCAAAATAAAAGTGATACTATCCAATAAAAATTTCTTATGTGAAGTGGGAATAGAAGGATCCGAATTTAACCAGAAGTCAATTGCCCTGATCTCCCTGGAATGATCTATGCACGTGTAAAGAGATGACACGTCACATGTGGCCCAGAGGTAATTGGGCTTCCATTTAATCTCAGAGATGGAGTCGATGACATGCAGCGTATCCCTAATATGTGACCTGAGCTTAGCTACAAAGGGTTGGAGATAGTAATCCACATATTGGGATAGGCCGGATGTCATCGACTGCACCCCCGAAACAATGGGTCTTCCAGGGGGATCAACAAGAGACTTATGGACCTTGGGTAAATGATAAAAAATGGGGGTGCGTGGGTGATCAGAATACAAAAATTTAAATTCTAATTTTGTTAATACACCATTATCCAAAGCCTGTGTCAAATGTGATTTCAATTCAGAAAGAAATAGTGTTGTGGGATCAGCCGACAAAGAGGAATAGGAGGCAGAGTCTCCCAGGAGTCGAAAGGCCTCTCTCAGATAAGCCGATCTATCCTGGATTACTATGCCCCCACCTTTGTCGGCTTGTCTGATGATGATGTCCCTATTGTTCTTAAGATCATTGAGTGCATCCAGTTCACCTTTGGTCAAATTAGAATTAAATCTATAAGGTTTAGTACACAGTGACTCAAAATCTCTTAATAACAAGTTGTAAAATGCATCAATGAATCCTCCCTTGGATTGATAAGGGAAGAAAATCGATTTTGGTCTGAAGGGGGAATGCATGACCGATAATTCCCCCTCCTGACCAGTATCTGACAAATACAGTATGTAGAATGAATGGTGAAATCAAAATTGTCAATGGCATGATTAAATGATCCCGGTAATACCTCCGACTCCGTCAGCAAGCCTACAAGAGCCTCTGTACAGGTTTCTTCCTGTGAACTAGTGGTAAATGCGGACCTTGCTTGTACTCTATTTTTCTCCTTAATATTGAAATAACGTTTTAGAGTGATTTTCCTAATAAAACTATTAAAGTCCACAAATAATTGGAAGGCACTGGGACCTGTATTGGGTGCAAAAGAAAGTCCTTTCTCCAGAAGTAGTGATTGGTATATCGATAACTGAAAAGTAGAAAGATTAAATATTCCACTACTCTTTGGAAGGGTTAACTCTCTTCTGACCTCCTTTTTTCTCTGGACGGCTCTGCCCCCTCTAACTCCTCTGCCCCTCTTTCTCCTAGATGGACTGGATTGTTTGAGGCCCCCCGCCATAGGGGATAATGTTTCTCCTTCTCTTTTTCTCTAAGTGGCTTCTCCTGTCGTGGAGTCAAGTCTAAAAAATGTAAAGATCTCTGTTGATCTCTATGTGCCTTGGGTCTAGCACCCCCATTGATGTCACTAGGGACAATTTCCCTCTCTCTATCCTCAAGAAGCGTCTCAACCTCTAGCACAGTGTATCTGTTCTCTGGGGCCCGTGCAATACCTGAACCTGTATTCAAGGTTTGTTGGACCGGGCGATGCATCATATATATAATGCAGTGGAAGAAAGAGTAGTATACATACCTGTATCATGAATTGATGCAACTGATATCTTCATTGTATTTGTTACTTCTGGCAATCAATAGGTTAAAGAAAAATAATAAGGTTAATTTTGCTGTTTTATAAATACATGATAGTAAACATCATTTTATTTGCATATTATTATTATAATTCGGTGATTGTAATACTTAATATTGCGTCCTTCTTCTTGCTGCTTGTTGTAGGGGCAGTTCAGTATTAGCCTATCAGGAACCGATTTCAGAATATCAAATGCAGCCAGGTGGATTGCTCAGGGCAATTATGCAACTGTCAATGTGCACAGGTCACAGGTAAGTGACGAGCAGTATGCACAATGTAACTGCATTCAGGGAGAAGCAGTAAGGACCATAACATTCATGGAGCAATTGCTCAAGACTTATAAACTTGTGTACATTTCTTGTATATGTATTGGAAAAATCTGGATATTTTACATTTTAATACAATAGTACATATTATTGTATATGAATACTTCAAAACACAGACATTTTTCTACAGTAATGTGCCTTGCATTTGGTCAGAAGATCACATCTGAAGAAAGTCACTTTGGCACCTTCTCAGTATGCTGGGATGATGTATTTCCAGTGCTGGCTATTGCCATCTTGCTTCAAAGGACTGGGACTAGAACCGCCAGCAGTACAGGGCAGACATCTTCATAACATTTTCACTATGGGCCTATGATTTTATAAACTTGCTTACAACATAGCACATTCAATGCACAACATTATACATTTTGTAACCAATTTCATATTCACTTTATCATATGGCACATGAAACATTTATTTGTTTATTTATAAAATATTTTACCAGGTAGTAATACATTGAGAGTTACCTCTCATTTTCAAGTATGTCCTGGGCACAGAGTAAAACAAATAATACATTACATGGTTTCAAGTACAGTTACATAAATGAACAGGGTATACATTATATACAAGACATTGCGTGCACAGTTAAAGAAAATATATATTATGAGCATAGTAGATGAGGTTGAAAAAAAGACCACGGAGTTCAACCCTATCTGGCTCAGTAAAACAAATACAAACCAGCGCCCACGATAAAAGATAATGTCCAATGTACAAGAAAACAAAAAATGCAGACATCAAACATAAAACACAGAAGCTGAAGATATTAAACCTAATTTATTATAAAACACTATCTGGCTCATCCTATATACAGTATATTTATATTGATATAGAGCAGTGGTCCCCAACTCCAGTCCTAAGAAACCTTAACAGGTCAGGTTTTAAGGATATCCCTGCTTCAGCACAGGTGGTTCAGTCAAAATGATTGAGTCACCTGTGCTAAAACAGGGATATCCTTAAAAGCGGACCTGTTGGGGGTTCTTGAAGACTGAAGTTGGGGGGCGGGAGAATTGTTAGGTGGGGCGCGGGTGGTTACACAGGCCCCGTGCTCTTCCCCACAGCATTTAAATTAAATGCAGGGGGAGGCGTGAGGCCTCTGTAACTCACTTACCTGCTGCCACCAGGGTCTTCAAAAATGCGCTCTAGAGCAGGGGTGCGCAATCTGGGGGGCACGCGAGATTTTTCTGGGGGGGGGGGTGCAGTGGTTGCAGAGGCACTGCGCTCTTCCCAATGCATTTAAATGAAATGCCGGGGAACCGCGCGAGGCCTCTGCAATTACACTTACTGTTATTCAGAAGCTTGGCGTCAGCATGGCAACGCGGCATGAAATGACACTGCAGGGCCATGTGACGTGACGTCACATTACCTGGTGTCATTTGACGCCTGCAAAAAGGTATGGGGGGCGCGAGCGCTGGGGGCAGCAAGCAGGGGACGCAGGTTCACAAGTTTGCACACCCCTGCTCTAGAGGAATTCCTTCCTGATTGATGGCTATCACTTCCTTCCAGTGATGGCTATTACTGTAGGTTTCTCCTTAGGTGAAGATCCTTCTGATTTTTTTATTTATATGGCTTATGCCTCTATACTTTTCAAAAAAGAAATCTACTGTATCTGCCATCACATTCTCCATTGCTAGTAAATTCCACATTTCTTTGCCAATTGATTTACTATATCGTTCAGTCTTATGGTATTTGAAATAGGTAGAGAATAATGTAAAGTAGACAATGAAGATTCATACTATGACTAAATTAGGTTATTTACCAGTTAGCTTTGCAATTTTGCTAAATTTGTTAAAATCTGGTGAAGACTTTGTACATCTGAAGTTACTACATACAGGACAATATAAAGCTTCTTATATAGTACCATGCCAAAATATACAAATACTGTATGTATAAACCTATTTAAAATGCTGTAACTTGTTTTTTATATAGTATTATATGTTTTACTAAATGTATTGCATTGTTTTTATATGTTCCTAGCAAAATGTGGCACCTTTTGTTTGTTAGTATAAATAATGTTGAAGTTAACCTCTTATGTGCTTTTTACAGTAGGCTCACATACAGATTGTATGTTTGCTTAGCTATCTTGCTTTCAATACACTGCAGGCCTCTCAAACAGTACAAAATATTAGAGAAGCCACTGTAAATGGTGCTTTGCACTACAATTAATTGCCACAGTGGCACATGGTCTTATGGAACTAAGGGCACATACTCTACATCAAGTGCCGGTATGGGTTATCACATTCCTTCCGGCGTTAACTTCTATTGCCTTGAATGGGAGTTAATGCTGGAACGGGTACGATAACCCACACTAGAACTTGAGGCATGTGCCCTTAATAGAGATAAACTTCCGATGTTTAGCACTGTTATTCATGTGGTCTTTGTTTTTTTTTGTTATGCTATAAAAGATCTTGGAAATTGTAAGTGAATTACTTACTTTTTAATTCATTTATAAAGAAAACGGAATTACACTATTGGCATGTTGCGCTTGTCTCTTTTTTCTGTATAACCTATATGTTGTTTGTATTTTAGGATGGGACTAAAATATATGGAAGATGTGGAGGGTATTGTGGAAAATGTGTTCCCCATTCAAGTGCTGGCCTCCAGGTTCAAGTGCAGGAGAAATGATGGCAAATTACAATCTGTAGTGGTGCTAATACATGTTCCATTTTTTATACCTCATGAAGTTGCTGTTGAAAACCATTGTCTCAGTTTTACATGCTAGTGTCAGGCACATAAACCACTAATCATTTTGCGCCTACATTTTTTTTTTTAAATATTACTGTAACATGGAATAAATGATCATGCATTACATAGTTACATAGTAGATGAGGTTGAAAAAGGACATATGTCCATCAAGTTCAACCTATGCCAAATTTAGACGACAGATACGTTATCCTTTATTTATCTTACAGTACTGTATATTGAACCAGAGGAAGGCAAACAAAAAATCCCAGTGTTACTGTATATCATCCAATGATATCTCATAAAGGGTCAAATTAATTCCTTCCCGACTCCATATATTGGCAATCGGATTACTCCCTGGAACAACATCCTTCCCATTTTTACTTATTTGGTATATCCCTGTATATCTTTCCTTTCTAAAAAAGATGTCCAACCGTGTCAAAAAGCTGTCACAGTATAGATTAAATCAGAGCAAACGTTGGTAAAATAAATGGTATGCTTGTTGTAGCCAACAAATGCAAATAGAATTAAGAAAATATAGGCATACACATACTGTAGACTTCAGCATATAGTTTGAAATGAAATTAAAAAAAGTATTTATATATATATATATATATCTACTATATATTTCTGAAAGCACTGTATGCCTGTCTGCGTGTCCTCTGTCCCTAGCGGCAATCGCATTGGAGCTTTGGCCCGTCACTCCGCCTCAGGCCAATGAGATGGCTCCCTTGGCCGGCCCGCCCCCGCACACCTCTCATTGGCCTGAGGCGGAGTGACGGGCCAAAGGTCCAACACACACACACACACACTTACTTAGGGGTAGGGGGGGGTGTTACATACATTAGCAGCATGTATAACCCGGGGTGGGGCTCACAATGTTAGCAGCACATCTCCCGGTCTCTTACCCGCCGGTCCCGGAGGCTCCGCCGCTTCCTCCCCGAACATCAGCCTGCAATCCAACTCATCACAGCCGCAGTGCGCGCCGCTCATTGGGACCCGCGCGCACCTCCTCCTCTCTCCGGGTCTCCCGCGCTTTTTCCTCCTTCCCTCCCCCCGGCACCGCTACAGTCAACGGAGGAGTGGAGCGAGCGCCCGGGACACAGCGGGGGACTCTCACCTCACCACGGCTCTCACCACCCATAGGCCACTCCCTCACCCGGTGCTCTCCCCCTGCCCTTTGCCCCTCCCTGCCCTTTTCCCCCCCACCCCTCCCTGCCCCCCTGCCCTTTGCCCCCCCACCCCTCCCTGCCCCCTGCCCTTTGCCCCTCCCTGCCCTTTGCCCCCCGCCCCTCCCTGCCCTTTGCCCCCCTGCCCCTCCCTGCCCTTTGCCCCCCGCCCCTCCCTGCCCTTTGCCCCCCGCCCCTCCCTGCCCTTTGCCCCCCTGCCCCTCCCTGCCCTTTGCCCCCCTGCCCCTCCCTGCCCTTTGCCCCCCTGCCCCTCCCTGCCCTTTGCCCCCCTGCCCCTCCCTGCCCTTTGCCCCCCTGCCCTTTGCCCTCCCCGCCCTTCCACGCCCCTTGGCCCCCCCGCCCTTCCACGCCCCTCCGTCCGTCCCCCCTTCCACTCCATGCCCCCTGCCCTTCCACGCCCGGGCAACGCCGGGTCTCTCAGCTAGTATATATATATTCACAGAAACTGATGGTACTTCCAACTGATACAATATATTAATGTCTGCACTAGGTTGTTTCACTGTCACTAAAATGTTTTCCTGTTGCTAGTAATGTTTGTCATGTAGGCTATAATACTAGTTCCTAACATTGTTTTCTACATTGTACAGTAAATATCTGTAACTGTATAATATCAAGTCTTAGAGTTCTTGATATGAGGGTTAATTAGTCATAAACAAGTCATAGGATTAATACATAACCTACCTCTCAATCAGCTCTATGTAAAGACTTTTACTGTATTGTGTATATTATGTATGCTGTCATCTGCCTGTATATATAAATCATATTTTTCTATGTATATTTTTAAATGAGCTATTTTTAATTTCTGAAAATGGACTACTGCAAATAATGAGATATGTCTATGGAGCATTTTATAAGTATTTTCTGAAGAATCATAAATATGATACACACTTTTACTGGAAATTATGCAATCCTTACATTTTAAGTAAGGACTTGCTAACATATTTAAGAATATGGTGCTTGGAAAATTGTAGTTCTAACTTCAGGGCAAATTCTCAGGTATTAAAATACATGTCATATGTAAGTTTATTTGACCCTTCTAACTTCTCAGATATAGTTCATTCTAGCAAAATGTATTTTCTAGGCCAAATTATTAGGATTTTTTGAGCTGACCGATTGAATTACAAAAATCAATTGGTTATTATATGGCAGCTGTATTCTAGCAAAGCCCTGATACAAAGCATTTTTTTGTACTATACAAGGTGGGTAATACAACTATGAGGTGCTAAACCAGTTAGGATTTGGCTAACACATTTACTGTAGATGTAGTGTCTGTGATGTCTGTATCAGAAAAGAAGTACTTTTGCACTATGTGCCTTAATCTGTTGTAGAAAATGTTTGCTTATATTTAGAGCCATGTAAGTTATAAAATATTTATGTAAAATGTGTTTGTTTCATGGTGTCCTAAAGGCTTTTGATAAGTATGTTTTCATGGTGGCCTTACATACTCAGGGCCAGTGCAAAGGCACTCGGCACCCTAGGTGAACCTTCAGCCCAGCGACCCCCCGCCCCCACTTCCCCTGAACTTTCAGATTTATTATAGCCCCATTCTCTCTTATCCCCTCCCACTTCTCCTCTCTCACCTCCTCCTCAATCATTCCTTTTCTGTCACCCCCTCCTCCTCAATCTCTCCCTCCTATTCATCTTTCACCCCCTCATTCTCCTCTTCCTCCTCACCCCTTCCTCCACCTCCTCCTCCCTCACCCCCACTCCTCCTCTCACCCCCACTCCTCCTTTCACCCCCTTCACTCCTCCTCTCACCCCCCCCCCACTCCTTTCACCTCCCCCACCCACACCTCACCCCCCACTTATCCCCCCAGTCCACCTCTCACCCCCCTCAGTCCTTCTCTCACCCCCACTCTTCCTCTAACCCCACACCCTACTCCTCATCTCACCCACTCCCCCTCCTCCTCCTTTTCTCTACAACTCCTCCTTTATCCATTCTCCAAATTGCTCGCTGGTGCAAATGGAGCAAAGCACATTGATATTTTGACCCAATGTGATGTCGAATCAAAATTATTCATTTTGAGTAATGATCCTGTTTGTGACCTTTTATATATGTTCTACAACTTTATAAGCAAAACTTCTACTATGTGCAGCTTTCCACAGGTAACCTGCATGTTAGAAAGGTGGAAAGAGTGGAGAGCACAGGGGACCTTCAGTAATGTAACCCACCCAGGTCTACAGTTTTGTAAAAGTGGCTTTGTGGTGGCTTCTGTGTTATCCTCTTCCCTACAGACTATTGATTCATTATTGCAACCATGGACTCATCAGCTTTTACGACATTGAATGTAGTATTTATGGCAATAAGGATTTTTGAGAGGTGGAATGCTTCCCAGATTATGAACTGGCTACTCCGGAATGAAGAGGATACTAGAAATATATAATTACCTGAAGGTGACTGTGGACTTGATTTATATTTACATGTACTTTAGTGATCATTTCCGAAAAGTGTGATCCTGCTAAGCTGGGTGAATGTTTTGAAACTTTTCAATAAAAAAATATCAGTGCCTCAAACGATACATTGAGTGTTCATCTTGCTTTTAAGAATATCCTAAGACGCAAATCTAAGGGACTGCATTATAACTAACAAGTACAGACATCTGTAAAATGATAAACTGTAGAATTCCAGAAATATATGGAAGTTAAAATACATATAAGCTGCCTCTCTATCAAACTGAAGACAGTTGATTAATTTTAAATAATTATGCGGCCCAGGTAACAAATAAAGTTTCTAGATATATATACATACATATATATATATATATATTGCGCACTTTCCCCCACCCTATGGAAGATGTGGCAACAACGGTGTATGGTGCGTTACCTGTGGCTCACAGAAGACCTGAACCTCCGCTGCTGGGAGCATGGGGTGTACCCGAGTCTTATGGTGACAGCGCCTCCACCTGCAAGGGATCCCGACTTGGAGGGATGGACCCCTACAGGAACAGTAATAGTAATACACGCACACACAAATATATGCTCAGAACCTTTTACTGAACATAATAATATTATTATACCAACAGTGAGTGTCCCTAGAGTACATTGGGTGCCAGGCACCAATTCCCTGATGTCCCTTTCCCAATGTCAAGGCCCATCCAAAGTATTGGAGATAGTGCTATCCCTTGGAGTGTAAGTGCACTTGGTTAGGTACCTGCCCAGAGCTCCAGCACCCGGGTATTGCAGAATAACAAGGAGGATCTGTCTGATCCAACGTTGTCGTCCGCCTCTGCATGGGGGTGAATTCCGGCGTGGATAATATCACCCTACCGTCTTTACCGCATAACTGGTCTGGTCCCAGACCACAGGCCACAGTCACCGTGTGGCGTCTCACCGGTGCTGTATCTGACTATATGCAGCTACTAGGGAAAAGTAAATGTAGAGAGAAAACCAAGGAGCACTGCAGCAAAAGAACTGGAGGCAGATCAAAAAGTTGAAAAATAAAAAAAGATTTATTCAATATATCATGCCCATGAGAGAGCTAAAAAGCACTCTGACGCGTTTCCCGCTGTCCTGGCGCTTTATCAAAGAGTGCTGTGTACAGATACACTGGATCCTTATGTAGTGAGTCACCCAGACCGGAAGTGCGTCACCGCTGCAAGAGTCACAGAAACAAGCGCACTCCCGGAAACCAGAGACTCAAATACAAAGGTAATCACAATGCAAATAACAATTTAAAACAAAAGCAAACAAATTCTACATTATTAAAAGAATCAAAAAACGGAGGATGTTAACATAGTAAATTAAAATAATATAGCATAATCAAAATAATATAGTGATATACCTTAAAAGAAAATAAGGATTAGTCGGCACAGGGATAATCACAGATATAACACATATAGAATAGTTGTCATAATACTCAATTGAGTGGATATATAAACACACTCTATTGAATAAAAAAAGCTCTTAATCCGAGAATATATCTCACTGATTATATTAAAAGAAATGTTAAAGCATCTGTTTATAAGAACCCTGCTGGTAAGAATAACACTATGAATCACAAGTGAAACAAAAATGTGACAATAGTACAGGCATACCCCGCATAAACGTACGCAATGGGACTGGAGCATGTATGTAAAGCGAAAATGTACTTAAAGTGAAGCACTACCTTTTTTCCACTTATCAAAGCATGTACTGTACTGCAATCGTCATATACGTGCATAACTGATGTAAATAACGCATTTGTAACAGGCTCTATAGTCTCCCCGCTTGCACACAGCTTCGGTACAGAGAGCGGGTATTGCTGTTCAGGACGTGCTGACAGGCGCATGCGCGAGCTGCCGTTTGCCTATTGGGCGATATGTCCTTACTCGCGAGTGTACTTAAAGTGAGTGTCCTTAAACCGGGGTATGCCTGTAGTGCTCTGAGAGCGCCTGAAAAAATGTAACTAGCAAGTGTGAAACAATCTTTCTAAAAGAAATACTATAGCATCGTTATTGCAACTAAAGTAAATGAACCATAAACTGTTACTTATCAGTATATCTTAATAAATGTATCCCTAATACGAACATGGAATAATGAACATGTAATAGAGCACAGGCTTAAGACATAAAAATCTAAACTTGTAGATTAATTGGATTACATGAAGATCGCAAAAACATCACCAAAGTATATCAATCTTGGTCATTATCCAAGAAATATAGAGGGCAAATTATGTCTCCAGATGTTTTAAACTGGAGCAACAGCAATGTTAATATTTAGAGCTAGTGGAATTGGAAGGACAACTAGAAAAAGTAAATAGGACAGGATTGATCTAATGAAAAAATGGTATCTCACACAAGAATAACTCATAGAAAAATTTTAATATCCCATTCTGTATTGATACCTTTTGGGGATAAAACATCAAGGGCATGTATCCAGTACATTTCCCTTTGATTGTGGAGTTTAAGTCTATCTCCCCCTCTTATTGGCATAGGTACATGTTATTTTCCCATAAATCTGAAATTAGAGATATCCCCTGAGTGACAACCATTGAAATGCCTCGAAACAGGTAAAATCTCATTTTTATTTATAATGGATCTTACGTGTTCCATAACGCTATTTTTTAAAGGTTTAATGGTCCTTCCCACATATCCACTGCCACATCCACATGTGAGATATATACAACATAAGACGTGTCACAGTTAATGAACACTCGTATATTATGGGAGCGTTTATTAATTGTAAGAACAACTTTTTTAGACTGAACCGCATATGTGCACATAATGCATTTACCACATTTGAAAAACCCCTGAGGTTTCCCTGAATCCTGAGTTGTCAATCCTGATGAAAATAAACTGGGTGTACGCCTGGCCTTAAAGGGCAGGGGAAGGCAGCGTAGTAAAAGTCCAAAGCAGAGTTCAAGTTCAAACCAAGGGAATCCAAACAAGGGCAGGGACAGGAATCAGAGCTGTAAAAGACAAGGGAGATGGGCACAGACACTGCACACACAGGAGCTACAGGAAAGCTATGCAGAGCGAGGAAGCAGAGGGCAGAGTGGGGTTATAAAGGAGGGAGGACAAATAGCAGGAAGGGAGGAGCAGGGGTTTGTCTGGGAGCTTGCAGGGATAGGTGAGTGAGAGTAGGGGAGAAGACAGGGAGGTAATCTAGGGTAATGGCCTGTAAGCTGTGAGGGGCGGAACCAATATCAGGGGAGGGTTGGTAAATAGAGCGGGTGCGCGCGCCCTCTGTAACGCGGTCACGTGCACGCAACACGCGAGTGCCAGAGCGTGGGGGAAGCATCGTGGAGGAGGTGCTCGGCAAAAGGGGGAAGGAGCGGAGGAAGCAGGTGAGGGAACGGAGGCACGCCGAGGGGCACGTGTCCCCTGACGGGGAACCAGGGAGCGGGAACTTGCGCGCACACTGGAAAAACCGCGCGAGTGCGTGGACCGCGAACGGGAGCGCGCTGAGCGTGCCGCAAGGGAATGGGACAGGGAAGGTGAAGGCAGAGGAAGGGAAGGGCTGGCCGGAGGGAGCAAGGTGACGGGGACACGCTGGGAAGAGCGAGTCCCCTGATCCATTACACTGGGGGATAAATTATGTGCCAAAGATTTAGCCTTTCGAAATGCAAAATGGGGACCCCTCTTAACTTTTGATCTAATATCAGTACTCTCCAATGTTTAGAAAAATAGAAAACGGATTTGAGATGCTTGTTTACTACAGTATGTTTAGTTATAAACATAGGTAGTTGTCTATTATATCTAAATTTGGAATCTCTCCTAGTGTTGGCATTCCCTGGTGTCTTTAGTAGATCATCTCTGATCTTGGATTTAGCATGTAAATATGCATTATCAGTGTCTTTTAGAGCATAACCTCTCGATAAAAATCTCCGTTTGTGTTCGGTAGATTGTGCCTCAAATGCCTCCTCACTCGAGCACAACCTCCGCAAACGAAGAAATTGACCTTTGGGGATCCCTCTTTTTAAGGCTGGCGGGTGATTACTATCAGCAAGCAAAAAGTTATTCCTAGCATTTTCCTTTCCATAGATGTCTGTCTGAATTTTATTATCGACATCTATATAAAGAATTAAATCAATAAAGTGTATAGTGTTGAGACTTTGTTCATACAGTAAGTTAAGGACATATAAATGTCTTCCCTTGTCTAGCAGTTCCAACAATTCTTTCTTATAGCTTGGTGTAGGTCCTTTTTTAAAGGTTTATAAGTTGTAAGATCTCCCAATAGCCTCAGGGCCTCCTTCTCACAATCGCTGGCTGCTTGCACAACAATTGTACCACCTTTGTCCGGATTTTTTTTATAATTAAAAACTTATCCATCTTCCACAATTTTAGAAATATCTTATTTTAATCGCCTATAACCACTTTTCCTGTCCTTGCTCCAAGCTTTTTAAGGCCAAACGTTTCTTGTTCTTCTGACACATCTCTATCCCAAACCAGTGTGTCCTCGGATTTGCTTCCATCTTCATCAGTGACATTACATGAAGGTACATTTTAAGGGTAATTTCTTCCAAGGCTACATGCTCCTTGTCCAGTAGGTGGCAGACTTGTCCTGGGAATTGTTTCATCCCTAGCCAGGGCAATATGAAACCATTTTCTGTGATGGCAGGGTATCTTTTGCTTATATGGCATTAGTAATATTTTTTTTTGTGTTCAAGTAGAATTCTTATAATTTGTTCTTATATAAAGAATGGATATATCTATTTAGTACCTTTTCCACACACAAACCTGTTATTTCATCAGTAAGATACGTATTACAATTTACCTGGGAGGATATTATATATTAAAAACAAAACATAACATATACAGATGTAGTCAGACTTACTATTCCCACAGATAATTCAAAATATTGAAACATGCCTCAAGAGTTTCCATAGAATGCAATAGTAATGTTGCTGCAGAATACCAGGGCATGCCCAAATTTGCCTCATAAAAATGCACAGTCTGGCTACATCTGTATATGTCTTAAAATTCTTTAATACCATAAATTAATTGGTACCGTGACAGGCTTGTTAATAAATGGGAGGAGGGAACGTGTCTCAGAATGTGGAATGCAATAGGAATTAGAATTTCCAATGAAAGGTTAGGCTTGCTCAGACCGAGGACGATTGTCCTCTTATCTAGGAGCAAAATGAAATACATAGATATTTGGTCATGTAAATGAATTACAAATATATTAATTTAATTAATATGACCAAATGCATATGCAGTGCAATTTTACAGAAGTGCCCCCACATATTCCCCTTTTCAAGGTACTGTTGAGGAACATATGAACACTCCAATGACAGAATTGGGGAACACGTAATTAACCGTGATTTAGGTTGCCTTTTAAGAGTCTATGGTGAGAAGGGAACTACAGAATGTGTATATATAACGTTCTAGGCTAGAAGAACTTTCCTGGCAATTCTGTTTTGGATGTGGAATGTTATGCATGAGGAGTGGATTTACATGGTTTGATCTGGTTGGTATGAACTCATTTGCAAACAGTTTTCTTGAGGGATATCTTAATCTCATGGGCCACGGCAGAGGTAGCAGATGTAGCAAGACTCCCTGTCCCCGGTGCCATAGCCGAAGAAGGAAAAAAGACTGCAGCGCTGGAGTCAGGTTCAGCAGCAATCGTTCTGCACAATGTCTATGCTTGTGAATGAGACCTCCCACAGTGTTAATTCTCCAGTACCGCCACCACCACGGTCGCATGACCACAGATGGCTGTGACTGCACACCATAAATTTATCTACATCTTTACTGTAATGTGTAATCACATAAGGTCTTGGGAAAATGAGTTGATGTTTCTACTGTGTGTAGTGGAAGTAATTAGAAAAGTTATTTTGTCATAGTAAGCCTTACACCCTTATGAGCTTCTGTAATGAATATGGTAGAAATTATTAAGCAAACAAACAAAAACAGGGGTAACACACATAGGGAGCACTGACTAGACCACACCATATACACTATCTATAGGTTGGGGGGCTGGACCCTTACCAATAAGTCAGATAAACAGTTTACAGGTTGAGGTAAGTTACCTTCGGCTGGGGTAGGGTTCTGCAAGTCTTTGTGCAGGTTTCTCTCCACATCGGTCCAGGGTCCAGTACCTTCCTGGCCAGAGGTAAATAGTCCCTGCGTGATCTCTTCAGCAGTTCAGGGCGTTTCTCTGGACTAGATATCTGTCTGCAGTGAATGCTGCAGGCTTTTTAAAGGCCCTTCATGAAGCAAGTGAGCATGCAATTAAGGCAGCCCTCTTGCTTTAACCTGCTCAGTGCTGTCCCGGGCTCTGTCAATAGGTCTTATTACATTACATGGGATTAACCCTGTTACAGAGTTACAGTTTAGTAAATGTATCGGTACAGTAGATTACCAGGGGGTGGAGAGTGGAATCCCTAACTCAGTGCACAACCACTGAAATGCCACAATGATTACTATAAATATAGATATGAATGGGTCTAATTGTCCATAGGGTAGACACAATTGATGGTGGTGGCTGTAATGAATTCCTAAGAAGGTTACTGAATGGAGGGAAAGCAGAGATACTGTGTGGTCCAATGAGTGAAATAAAAATGAACCTTTTAAGGGGTAAATTCATAAAATAAATTAACAGACAGTGATTACATAAAGTAATTGACATACAATAGTGAAGTGCTAAAGTATATACAGTGAATAATTACAAGGTGAACAGCATATAATTGCTGTAACGAGTGCTCACCACAAACTAGACAGGACCGCAGGGCTGAGGTGGGGATATTGATAGCCACCGACCAACAACCGCACAAGCTCGTCCAAAGTGCAGAGTGGTAGTCGTGTAGCTGGGTCAGGATAAGAGAGGACAGATTGGTCATAATATTCAACATGGTCTAGGATAGGAGAAATCGGATAGTCGTTGCACGGTGCCGGGGTCCAGGAGTATAGAAGGTATATCCGTAGCTGTGGTCAAGGGGTCAGAGAAGGAGTCTGGGTACAAGCTGAGGTCAAAAATACAAGAAGCAAGATAAGGCAAAGGCAGGGCAGCAGGATACTGGAGGCAAACACAAGTACATAAACAAAATTTATGCTCAGCCAGTTTGTAGCAGGGCTGGCTGAGTATTTAAAGGGCAGACAGCCAATTGTAGGAGAGCACACAGCAATGAGTAATGAATGAGAACTGCCCCTAGACATATTCAGTCCACTGGGGTGGAGAGGAGTGCAGGTGTGGAATTATTTCTGATGGAGTTAACTCCTCGGTGTGCCCATGGTAGCACGGCACCTGCAAGTAGCTTGCGTGTGGTCCGTCTCACCCGTGATGTTACATAGCCTGAGTGTGATCCATGCGGTGTCCCCCAACCTGGTAGAGCGGCACGCGTCAGCTGCTTCATCAAGGGATGCATCACGGCTGTGGGGCCTAAGCACAGGACGGGCGGTGTCACCCTTCCCGTCACGGGGGCCGACGGGCAATCCTCCCAGTACCCCCCCTTCAGGGGTGACCTCCGGATGTCCCAGGGATGGTTTGGAGGGGAACTTTTGATGAAAGACCCGAACAAGTTTAGGGGCGTGAAGTTGGTCCCTAGGAACTCAAGAACGCTCTTCTGGCCGAAACCCTGCAATGAACCAGGTACTAGATCTTTTCACGGGAGACCCTGGAGTCCAAGATGGTTTGTACTTCGTATTCCTGCTGTCCCTCGACCAAGAGGGGTTCAGGCGGGGCCACTGAAGCTGGTGACTGAGGGTCCTGTATGAAGGGCTTGAGAAGTGATTTATGGAAAAAAGAGGGGATTTTCATAGAGGCTGGCAACCAAAGGCGGTAGGCCATGGGATTAACCTTCTCGATCACGGGAAATGGTCCAATATACCTGGGTGCCAATTTAGCCGTGGGAACCTTAAAACTGATGTTTGTTGTGGACAACCAAACCTTTTGTCCCGTGTTGTACGTAGGTGTTTCACGATGATGTCGGTCGGCCTGTTTTTTCTGCAGAGAGACTGCCCTTTTGAGATTACCCTGAATTTTTGCCCAGGACACTTAAAGAAGTAGGATCCTGTTATCTGCTGCCAGTATCCCCGGATCCGGATCCTGCAATAGGAGAGCTGAGGGGTGAAAGCCAACGTTGGTACAAAAGGGTGAATCCTGGGTTGACTTGTTGCTCAGGTTGTTGTGGGAAAACTCGGCCCAAGGCAAAAGATCCGGCCAGTTGTCCTGTGTATCCGAGATGAAGCAACGGATGAACTGCTCAAGTGACTGATTTGTTTGCTCCGTCTAATCATTAGTCTGATGGTGATAGCCAAAAGATAAGTGCAGCGGGATCCCTAGTTGCTTGTAGAAGGCCTGCCAAAACTTAGATATAAATTGGAAGCCTCTATCTGACACGATGACCTGAGGGACCCCATGTAAACGGAACACCTCCTTAATGAATATTTCGGACAATTTGAGAGCATTGGGTAGGCCCTTGATGGGTATGAAGTGGGCTTGCTTAGAAAAGTGATCGAATGCAACCAGAATGGTGTATCCGACCTTTGGACACTATGAAGTCCATGGAGAGGTGAGTCCATGGACGGTCTGGGATCGGGAACAGTTGTAGCAAGCCAGGAGGCCTGTTACGGGGCATCTTTTTCCAGGCACAAGTGGAACATGTGGAGAAAAATCCATGTATGTCCTTGCGCATGCCTGGCCACCAAAAGGTCCGTTCCAGGAGATCGATGGTTCTTTTGGTGCACGGGGGTCCGGAACTTTTAGAAGAATGGCCTGCTTTCAGTATCTTCCTACGATAAGGAGGTGCGGTGAAGAGACATCCATCTGGGACTTGGAGATCTTCAGGAACATCAGACTGGCTTTGTGCGATGTCTTCCAAGAAGTCAAAAGTATTGGCATATTTTATACATGATGGAGGGTGTATGGTTTCCTCTCGGTTGTCGGTCTTGTCTTCCACCAGAAATTGATGGGAAAGAGCGTCTGCCTTCCGTTTTTTGGAACTGGGTAGATAAGAAATAATAAAATTAAAGCAAGAGAAGAAAAGGGACCCTCTTGCTTGTCGCAACCACAAGCGACGAGCACCTTCATTGTAGAGAAGGTTCTTATGGTCGGTGAGAATGGTAAGCGGATTTTCGGTACCCTCGAGTAAATGCATCCATTCCTCCAAAGCATCTTGATGGCTAACAGTTCACGATTGCTTACGTCGTAGTTCTGTTTGACAGACGAGAATTTTTTGGACAAGATGGCAAAGGGGTCCAATTTGGCTTGTGGAGACTTTCTTTGGGATAACACTTCTCCGGTCCCAACATCTGAAGCATCAACCTCCAGGGTAAAAGGCAGTCCTGGATTGGGGTGCATAAGCACCAGAGTTGAGATGAAGGCATTCTTTAACTTCTCGAAGGCGTGGATGGCATCAGAAGACCACAGTGCCGCGTCGGCTCCTTTCTGTGATAAGACCGTGATGGGTGCCACTACGGAAGAGAAGTTCTGTATGAACCTACGGTAATAGTTGGCGAATCCCAGGAACCTTTGTTCAGCTTTCAGGGTTTTGGGCCGGGGCCAATCCAATACTGCTTTCACCTTGGCAGGATCCATTGCTAGGCCGGTGTCGGAGATGATGTAGCCTAGGAAGGACGTCGTGGTCTGGTGAAATTGACACTTCTCCAATTTTGCAAACAGATGATTCTCTCATTGGAGTACCTGTTTGACATGGGCAGGATGATCCCGTATGGTTTTGGAGAAGATTAGTATGTTGTCTAAACACACAATGACGTACACTGGCGACACACTTTATTCGAGCTCGGCTAGTCCCACGAATTCGGGTATACCCGGGTGTATTGAGGTTTGTGACTGTTTTCTGCCCGAGTGCATTGAGGTATTTCCAGGCAGGGATTGAAGCATTTTATTCCCGCTGGCTGCAATACTGCACAGTATATAAATATATACTGCATTACAATTCATGAATTTATGCCATCTGGTAGACACGCGAAGCATTGCAGCCTATTAAATCCTAATCTTTATCATTTAACAGATCAGCCGCCCATCAGCCAGGCATGAACCCAGGCTGGGAAGGCAAACGCAACGGGGCTTGTCAGAGGTGAGGAGCGGCGCATTCCAGGTATCTGCCAGGTACATACTGGGTATTTGCTCGAATAAAGTGTGTCGGTGCAGTATTGGTCGAGAAGATCCCTAAAAACTTAATTGACGAAATCTTGGAAGACTGTGAGAGCGTTACAAAAAACAAACGGCATGACCAGGTACTCATAATGGCCGTCACAAGTATTAAAGGCCGTCTTCCACTAATATTCTTGTCGGCATTCACACCAGATTGTAAGCCCCCCATAAATCCAATCTGGGTAAAATGGTGGAACCCTGGAGCCTGCCAAAAAGTTTGGTAATAAGAGGTAGCGGGTACCGATTTTTGATGGTGATTTTATTAAGCCCCCGATAGTCTATACACGGTCAGAGAGACCCATCATTCTTTACGAAGAAAAACCCCACTCCTGCCGGGGACGAGGATTTCCGAATAAAACCACACTGGAGATTCTCCTGGATGTACTCTTTCATTGCTTTGGTCTCTGGAGGAGATAATGGGTAGGAACATCCATGTGGAGGTACGGAACTGGGTAATAGGTCAATGGGGCAGTTGAATGACCGGTGGGATGGAAGCTCCTCGGATTGGGCCTTATTGAAAAAATCATGAAATTCGGAATAGATCTTAGGAAGAGGAGAGGTTACCTGTTTAGGTATGGAGCCCCCGCATAGGGCTTTGGAAGGTCATGAGCAATTCTGGGAGCAGTAGGAGCTCCATTGAAATGATTGTGCCTCTGTCCAGTCGATCCAAGGGTTGTGCCGCTGGAGCCACGGGAGTCCCAAAATAAAGTCCACGGTAAGTGTATGAATGACATCTAACTGGATTGATTCGGTGTGGTCATCTCTGGTCTGCAGTTGAAAGGGGATAGTCTGGAGAGAAATAAAAGCAGGTTGTAAGGGGCCATCAACAGCCTCCAGGCCGACGGGATGACTCTTACGCACCAACAAAATTTTATATTTTTCCGCAAACCCCTGGTCACAAAATTCCCACCTGACCCAGAGTCCAGAAAGTCCTGAGTGGTGGCCTTGAAAGTGTCGCCAGTTAGGGTGATGGGTATCAAGAGTCTAGTTGGCATTTCAGGAGGAGAAGTGGACATAGTTCCCAGTGAGGTCACCCTGGACTAGAGATCTCACTTTGGTGAATGCTACAGGCTTTTTAAAGGAGGACTCAGCTGAGCAAGATAATTAGCACAGTCTGCTCTGAACTAACCTGCTCGGGGCTGGACTCAAACTCTCTATACGGGTTTCCTTGTAAAGCTACTTAAACACACTCCTCCTGTTTGTGGCAACCTAGGGCTAGCCACGGTGAAGCCCCATCTCTCAACTCTCAAGTCCTAGCCCTAAGTCGGCTGGAGGGAAAGAGATCACATATTTAGTCTGGGGTTTACCCCAGAGCAAAGATCTTCTCTTAAGATGATCCTTGATTTTACCAGCAACCCTGATTTTTCCCTTTGGGTCATTGTAGGCGGACGCTCACAGAGGTATGCAAGGGAGACTGGTTATGGTGAAATTAAATAAGGCTTTTATTGCGCCTGTTTCCTTAACATCAGGAAACCATCCAAACAAGGGGTAAACAAAGCTTCTATTCACTTGGGAGTATTTCTAGTGAAATACTATGCAATCCACCACTCCCTTTAGATAAGCATGTCTCCCAGCCCCAAACATATAGCATGAAATGAACAGATAAGAGTCTTATAAATGAAAGTCTTATCTGTTAGCTGGGCTGCTGTAGGGGAAGCTTCACTGCTCTCTTGGAACCGCACCCTTGTGTGCACAGGAAATGTCAGGCTCCAGGTTAGAATCTTGTCCCCTTTGTCTTGTGGCCAGCTTGTCGCTCAAGACATCTGTCTTTCCTTGGTTCAGCCCAGTTGTGGACTAAGGAATCTCTGCTCTGTCTCCAAATTCAGCTCAGGTGTGAGCTAAGGAGTCTCACTTCCTGTCTCAAAAGACAGGCTTTTCTAAGCCATCTAATCAGGCAGGTGTGTTTGTTAATTGACTACCAGCAGTTAACCACCACACTGCTGGATTAGAGGCACATTACCTGAATAGGGATAACTCCCCTGTTACATACCTCCCCTGTTTGTGGGAAGCTCGGGTTTGCCACGGCCAAAGCCCATCCTTCCACTCTCATTCTAGATATCTCTGTGACTTGAATGAGAGTGGATGGAGGAAGAGAACCCTCAATCCCGCTGGGATTGGAGCCCTTTCTCCAGTTTATTCGTGTCTCCCCCCTGAAGAAGTGCGCATGCGCACGAAACGCGTTGGGCTATTGAGAAGCATTCTACAGCTGTACTGTGAGAGGAGCAGACCTTCCAAACAGTTTCCAGAGTTGCAGGCTATAGGAGTTGCAATCGGCAGTAAGATCTGGTAGATCGTCCCACCCACTGTGACGCACTTCCGGTTGCGGTTGGAGGACTCCACGAGGAGAGGAGGAAGTGCCTCCATTACAAGCCGACAGCATAGGAAGCTCCTGAGGGCTACACGTGGCACACGTCCCCTAACATCACCTGCTGGACGTTCACACCATCCCCACCTGCATTTATTCTGGGGACTTGCTGTAAGTAGGATTCCGGTTTTTACACACCGGATCCTAAACCTCCTCGTCACCAGACAGCTGCTGTTTATTTTATTGTGTTTATTAAATCAATCATATTATTAGTCAGCTTAATTGTCTTTGTTTAGTGTTGTCTTGTGTTATGTATGTCAGTCTGTCTTTATGTGTGTGTTCATTGGTATAGTCATACAGTGTCACACTATGATCTTGTCCTTTTGTCTCCCCTGCATGATTTAACCAATCCTGATGCTGAGGAACCTGTTGACAACTGGATCAAAGCAACATTTGCTGGACACTCCAATTCACCAATTTGAACTCTAACTCTCCCATTTGGACTTTAAGGCGCCGGTCTGTATTGTTTCCTTCAATGAGTAAATGCCAATGTTTCATAATAATTCGCTTCAGGTCATGCCACTGTGTGTTGTATGTACTAATAAAGCGTATAACTTCCTTTGTGTCTACCCTCTTTTTGTTTTGAATCAAAAGTGTATTTCGTGGTGCATGCAGTGCTCTTCGGTATGCTTTTTGAATAACTCCCTTGCTATAACCTTTCTCATAAAAGCGTTGGCTCATTTCCTCCGCCTTTATGATGAAATCAGACTCCGATGAACAATTGCGTCGAAGACGGAGGAATTGGCCAGTGGGTATATTTTTAACAAGGTGTTTGGAGTGATGGCTATCGGCCTTTAATAAGCTGTTTGTGGCCGTGGGCTTCCTGAATATTGTAGTTTCAAGATACCCATTAGCCCCTTTGTAGATGGTTATGTCCAAAAAGTCAATACTTGTTTTATCCATCTGCATAGTGAGTTTAAGGTTACATTTATTGTTATTCAATTTACCAACGAAGTCTTTCAGCAGTTCAGACGTACCCTTCTATAATAGCAGTATATCGTCAATGTAGCGGACCCACAAAATTATGTTGTCCGCATACTTTTCCAGGTCACAGCCAAAGACCACGGTTTCCTCCCACCAGCCTAGATATAGATTGGCATAGGTGGGGGCACATGTGGTCCCCATGGCTGTGCCCTGGATTTGATGATAGTATTTCCCATTGAATATGAAGAAGTTACTACTTAACGTAAAGTCTAGTAACTTGATGACAAATGTGTTATGCAGTTTTGCTTCATTATTCCTTGATTTTAGAAAGAATTTCGTTGCTTCGAGGCCAATTTCTTGTGGTACACGTATAAAGATTTACCACATCTAGGCCAAGCAAGTATGTATCATCATCAATTTGCACATTGTCAATTTTCAACAGGATATCTTTCGCGTCCTTTAAATGTGAAGGGAGGGAACTGACAAAGGATCTTAAAAAATTATCAAGGTAGACACTGGCATTGGAAGTGACATTACCAATCCCCGATACTATCAGCCTTCCTGGTGGTGGGGACAAGCCTTTATGTACTTTAGGAAGGTGATAAAAAGTGGATATTTTAGGGTATGGTACCAAAATGAAATCATATTCGGTTTTGGTAATGACCATGTTCTCTAATCCCTCTTTTAAGATGGTTGTCAGTTGTTCTTTAAATCTCTCGGTAGGGTCTGTGTCTAAAGTCCTATAGCACTTTTGATCTTTCAACAGATTTGCACATTCTTGGATATAGTCTGTTTTTTCCATAATGACTATGTTGCCTCCTTTATCTGAAGGTTTTATAATTATTTTGGTATCACACTCTAAATCCTTTAATGCTTCTATTTCTATGTTTGATATGTTATTTTGTACTCTATTTTGTACTCTATTTTGTACTCTCGTATATTTATGTAAATCCTCAATCTCTTTGGTTACAAGTCGTGTGAAGACATCCACGTTAGTGCATGTCTCCATTGCGGGCATAAATTTGGACTTATTCCTAACACTTGTAAATGGCCCTTCTCCTGGTGGTATTTCACTCTCCTTTAACAAATCTCCCAGGAGACGTATATTCATACGGTCAATGTGATCCTAATCCTCCATTGATGTATTAAGATTTTGTCTTTTTTCACGTCTGCTGTGAAATTTGTGGAGTAATAATTTTCTTGAGAAGAGATTAAGGTCTTTGATGCACTCAAATTTGTTGAGTGAATTAGTAGGACAATAGGATAGTCCCTTAGATAGGACTGATATATGAGCCGGGCTAAGTATTTTTTGAGATAAATTAATTACCTGTGTGGTCTCCTTCTCCTTGATCCCCTCCCCCTGTATTGGGGTCTCTATCCCCAGCGTTCCTGATCCCTTAATGGACTTTGTGCCCCCTCGCCTTGTCCTCTTCCTCCTTTGCTTGTGTTTGGGGGGCCAGAATGGTCTAAAAAATCATGTGGTGTTGGGTTCACGTAGCTGTTGGGTGCATGACTCATGTCTAATTCGATGTCACTATTCTCCCACTCTGTCGAGGAATCCCCAGTTTTGGGGTATCCCCTAGATTGGGGTGGGAAGGGGCGGGCCTTTTTCCTAAAGATTTTTCCTTCTTCAAAATCTTTTACATCTCTTAAATACTTTTTCTGTTTTCTATCAGTGATATCTGCTGTGGTTTCGCTTTCGGAGCGGATGGAGTATGATGCCAAATTGGATACATTGTAGCTGAACGGTTGTATGTACTCTGGGCCCAATTTTGCTATTATGCAGATATTACGGGTTTCCCCCCCCCCCAATCTCACATTGGCCCGGGTACTCTAGCAACCAACCCCCATTACGTGTTCGTGTTTGGTGGTGCACCTGTAGGCAACAGGACTCCTGAGTCTCCCGCTTGATGGTATTAGGGGATGTCAGCAGGACAGGTAGCTGAGGTAGTGGGTGCGAGTTCAACTTACATCATGTGCAGCGCCTCCACCTCATCAGGGTCTATGCTTCCGCAGGGAGATGGTCCTGGTGAGGAACTCCTTCTTGGTGGTGACTGCCACTGTTGAGTAATTTCACACTCACACAGTGGGGGTTTCGTTAACAAGGTCATCTTTATTGCAGATTGGGATGTAGCAGACTGCCCCATGCAGCTGCCGGCTCTAGCCGCACATCTCTCCGTGCTGTCCCTTTGCCAGGTACGCCCTCTCAAATTGAAGTGGGATTCCCTCTTCTCCTAGGGAGATCCTCTCTGTGCCAGGTCCCTGGGCACAGAGTGGCTTAGACAGGCCGATTGGTCAACCTGGACCGCTAGTTACTGCACTAGGGTCACAAAGTGTTCCTACAATCCCTAATGCAGGAAAATACAACTTCCCAACAACTTCCCACAGCTGCTGGAAAACACTCTCTAACTAACTGTGTGGTGCCTTATATACTTCAGGAGGCAGGCGCATCCCTGATGTCACTATCCAAGGACTCAGAGCATACAGCCACTCCCCTCCATACATAGGGCACCTCACCATGGTGTGAGGGAAAACCTCCATAACTACTGCTGGCATACCTGTACTTACCAGGACTTACTGCCAACAGAGAGGAAAGTAATATACCATTATTATGCATGGCTATACAGACATACTAATGAGAGTAAAACTTGTATCATGGGCAGCTTTTATATTTGAGTAGCCTAAACTGTATACATTACGGTGGTACATATGCATTATCTTGGATATTGAAAACGCGCTGATTTTCCAATGTTGGATTTATGAACCTTTGGGCCCTACTTTTTTATTATGCAGGTGTTGCATTTATCACGTACTTACCATAGAAAGTAACATTTGTATCACGGGCAGCAATTAAATAGCCCACACCGGATGCAATGTGGTGACACACATGTGTTATTAGGGGCATTAAAACCTATCGGTGCTCCAAGTTTGTAAATCTGAATTTTAGGCTTAGTGTGGCTATTGTGTTTGGAATAAGAGAGAGCACACTGCAGACACGGTATATACCCACTATATGGAATGATAACGTTGATTAGGGATAATACTTGTGTCTGAAAGGTCTTATCTGAAATCATCACAGTGACACATTCATACGCTCATAATATATATTTTCTTTAACTGTGCACGCAATGTCTTGTATATAATTTATACCTTGTTCATTTATGTAACTGTACTTGTAACCATGTATTATTTGTTTTTCTCTGTGCCCAGGACATACTTGAAAACGAGAGGTAACTCTCAATGTATTACTTCCTGGTAAAATATTTTATAAATAAATAAAAATAAATATCCTAAATCCATTTTTGTTCACCTGAGTCTGCATGTATGTTCACCCTTATTGAGACTGCATACTCCATCGCCATTCATTTTTAGTTGTTGTTTTTAATCTTTACTTAGAAGTGTTGATATATAATAAATAATTTTTTGTTTTTGCGTTTTTAACCTCCTGGTTCCCTATATGGTTGGGGATTTATTCCCTTTGGTGATTGTTATTATTGAGCAGAGTGCAACATATTGGTAATTCTTTTGGGTGGTCACTTTAGGATCACCTTTGTGTAATGAGATCAGCACTCCTCAGTCGCTCGAGGAGGACTTTTTCTAAGTATAGTCTTTTTGCTATGTGCGTGGTCATGAGATTTTCCTCACTTCGGGTGCTCGTCTTATTGTAGGCAGACTGTATGGCAGTAGTTGCAGAGCGTTTAAAAACAACCCTTTGAGTTTTCTGCTCTTGAAGCTGTCTCTCTGCCCTTTTCCCACTCAATGGGGTTGCTAGTTCAGCCTCTTTGGGATTAAGTTGTAATTCCACACCCACTTCCAGAGAATGTCCCATCTTTTCAGCTTCATCAGCTAAGGATTCTTCTGGTTTTGATTCAGCACGTGTACCTTCTTTTATTGCCTGTTGGGTGCCTGAAGGTTTTGCTAGTGTTTGTTTAGGTGGTTCAAATTTTGCAACCTTGTCTTTCAGACGAGCGGTATTCCCAGCTCTCACTGTACTCTTGTCTTCATGGGTTTTTGTGGCTGTGGGACACTGACGCTTAGTCAGGGTCAATACTTGTCCTTGTAGAACTTTCATCTCATCCACGAGAGATCCCTGTTTTTTGAGTGCGACTTGCAGGTCTCTTCTCATGGAATTTATCTGCACGTTTTGCTTTCTCTGAGCTTGCTTCCACATTTTATTGCATTGTGAAGCACTATGAATTTGTTTGTTCGGGCCACAGTTACTTGTTTTAGTTTCTGGACCTTCTTGTGCTCCCTTTTGTGCCGGGTCACCTGGGTTCTAAGCTTGGCCTCTAGCGATGCTTTGGTGATGCTCAGGGTAGCCTTCAGTTTCTCATGCTGCTTTGCGGGGACATACTGGGTAATCAGACGTTCCTGCAGCACTTGAATTTCTTTAACAGCCTGCAGATTTTCTTCATGCAGAGTTTGCTGCTTCTCCTCGGCCTTCTCGAGGTGTGTACGCAGACCTTGCAGTTGGTTCTGCAGTCGGTGCTCTGCTTCAAACTTCTCACCTTCCAAAAGTCTATTTATTTCTTTAAGCTTGTGCAGCTTTTCATTCTTTTCCTTGACGTCGTTTGTCAAATGAAAATTTTCTTCTTTGAGTTTTAAGTTTTTTCTTTTTAATCTTAAATTTTCTCCTTTTTCAGTCTCTGTACTATTCAGGGCCTCCTTGCAGTCCTCCTTCCATTTACGCACATCTGCTTTGAGAATGACTGTCTCCTGGCGTGAGACTTCCTTCTCTAGGTTGAGGGTCTGAAGCTCCTTCTGAGAGACTTGGAGATCTGTATTAAGATTGACCATCATCTCTTTAGAAATGTCCAGCTCCTCAGTGAGACTGTGTAGTTCCTTTCTGGAAACTTCCAGGTCTGTGCGACAGCTGTTGGTCTCATGATGTGAGGCATCCAGTGCTCTGCGGAGTGTATGAACCTCTTTTTGAGATACGTCTACGTCTGTCCGGACACTGTTGACTTCCTGTTATGAGGCATTCAGCTCTATGCGAAGAGAGTGAACCTCTTGCTGGAAGACTGTCATCTGCTTCAGTGCCTCCTCATATTTCTGCTTCAGCTTAGCCATCATTATATCAGATTGTCTCTGCTTTTCATCCATGGTGGAAATAGTAGCGTTTGCAGTATCTAGCTCAGTCTTGAGATCGACCAATTCTGTCCTGGCCAAAGAGTACATTGTGAGCACATCTTTCTGTAGCTTCACGTTATTTTCCAGAAGCCGATCACAGTCACGCCTGGCATTTTTCAGGGCATCCTCAGGGCTGGTCAAGGGATCAACATTCACTGGTTCCGGCTCCACTTCCCTGGGATGGTTGGTTGGGGGTTCCTCACTCTTGGCACCAGACAGACACTTCTTTGGGGTACACGACTTCTGCCTTGAGCCCTCTGGATATTCGGTTAACCGCGGGACGAATTCTCAATTTTCTCTAGGCTGCAGGGCATCTCGGTCCCCCTTTTTCTCCACAGGATCTGCGGACGTGTCTGTTCCTTCCACAGTAAGTGAAGAACCGCTTTTCTTTTTCTTTTTCACCTTTTTGTTTTGGATGACACCATCCCCTCAGGGATACTGGGGTCTCCATCTTCATTCAAAATTTTAGCAGCGTCACTGGATCCACCTGGCTTTTCTTGCAACTGTAACAGCTGACGGAAATATTCGGTTATCCATTGCTCCCGCTCTTTCTCCTGCCGATCATATTTGTCATCATAGGGAGCGGTCTTTTCGGTTCGTACTGAGTTCAGGCACCCCCACCATTCTTGGGGTGTTTTGTGGGTGTGACTCGGTTTGGGTTCCCCGTAAGAAATGTCTTCCTCCTCATCGGACTGGAAGGGCCACTCTTCCGTGGGGTAGGGTTCATTATAGGAACGCTGCATCTTGTCCTCCATTTTGGGGCTATCAGGTGTAATTTTCTTCCTGACCTCAGGAGGCGCTATTGCACCTGTTGCCACTGTATTTGCTAGAACCCCCAATTGTGGTAGTCCTACAGGTAGGCCTATTTTGCTTGTAGAGGTCGTAGCTCTAACAGGCATCTCTGTAGACTTTTTTTCTCTCTTGGGTAAGTTTACAATATCCGCAGTACTGCACACATTTTCTCTCATCAGGTATACAGGATGTGCAGTTGCTAGGTAAAAAAGTCTATTTGCTTTACACCATTTACTTGCTAGGTTTAATCTCTCATTAGGTATGCTGGATGTGCAGTTGCTTGGTAAAAACCTCTGTTTGCTTTACACCATTTACTTGCTAGGTCCAATCTCTCTGCTTCATCCAAATAATGTGATTTTCTGCTTGAGTTCAGTCTCTACTTTGGGTATTATGACATTCACTCATCACACTTTGGGATACCTTTTACACAGCTCAGCAATTCCCTTTTTTTTTTTTGGTAGGCAATTTTACCCTCAGCACTTGTTTACTGAAAATTCCCCTGCTTCAGCGCAGTCTTGCATCAATTTTCACATTTTTCTGCATATACTCCACTCACAACTGGTAGTCCTATGTGATGTGGCAGCCTTTACTTGCAGAATCAGTACCGCTCGCGGGTCACCATTTGTATTCACTGCTTCAGCTAAACATTTGAAAATAACAAACGCCTATCCATTTAAGGGCTAACTCACTTCTTGAACCCTGACTATGGCTGGAAGGCAAACCCACTATTTGAATGACCATATTACACTTTATTGTGATAGGCAAATAAGGTTTACCTGCTTCAGCAGTCTCTATCTCTCTCCTCTTGGGATTGGGGAAAAGAGTCCATCTGTGGTTTTGTAAGGTTCGGTGCAGTGTAAGTTTCCTGCCTGGGTGTGTATCACTTTAACTCTGGTCTCTGCTGCATGAGATTTTTTTTTTTTTTTATGTTGCTCAGACTGTTTGTAGGCAAAAGGCATTAAAAAATTTCACAGCCAAACTCTGGGTTCCTTAACTTCAAGGACCACCTCTCTCATCCCACTTCTGACACCATATGTAGGCGGACGCTCACAGAGGTATGAAAGGGAGACTGGTTATGGTGAAATTAAATAAGGCTTTTATTGCGCCAGTTTCCTTAACATCAGGAAACCATCCAAACAAGGGGTAAACAAAGCTTCTATTCACTTGGGAGTATTTCTAGTGAAATACTATGCAATCCACCACTCCCTTTAGATAAGCATGTCTCCCAGCCCCAAACATATAGCATGAAATGAACAGATAAGAGTCTTATAAATGAAAGTCTTATCTGTTAGCTGGGCTGCTGTAGGGGAAGCTTCACTGCTCTCTTGGAACCGCACCCTTGTGTGCACAGGAAATGTCAGGCTCCAGGTTAGAATCTTGTCCCCTTTGTCTTGTGGTCAGCTTGTCGCTCAAGACATCTGTCTTTCCTTGGTTCAGCCCAGTTGTGGACTAAGGAATCTCTGCTCTGTCTCCAAGTTCAGCTCAGGTGTGAGCTAAAGAGTCTCACTTCCTGTCTCAAAAGACTGGCTTTTCTAAGCCATTAAATCAGGCAGGTGTGTTTGTTAATTGACTACCAGCAGTTAACCATCACACTGCTGGATTAGAGGCACATTACCTGAACAGGGATAACTCCCCTGTTACAGTCATTTATCTGGTAGTCAGGAGATGAGGAAGAGAGACTTGCTACCTCTCCATCAGTTTGTGATGAAGATATGTGGCCGTGATTGAAGAGGACACAGATGACAAAGTCCTTGTAGCCGGTGTAAATAACCAGTGTCTCCTCCATTATGCGCTTTAATTCAGAATATTTTAGTCGTTCGCGGGAAATGTTTACAAAGCACAGTTTCTCCACGATGTGCTTATCTTTCTCAACCCCATAGAAGACTTCTCGCTTAAGCTCCTTTTTCCATCTTGCCAACTCTTCTTCTAGTCCTTTGGCAATGAGTTTTTCCCTGCGTTTTGTGATCTTTTCTTCCCTGTCACTGGGGTGACCACCTATGTCCAGCTCAGCATCATTGATTTCGGGCAGCTCAGGCTTGGTGGAGTTTTCATAAACTCTGATTAACTTCCGTGGCATTTTTCTTTGGCAGTCAGCAGACATAATTTTGGGCCTTTCTTGATCCATTCATTTATCCAGCCTGTCCGCTGCTTCAATGTGTGGGAAAGTCCCAAGTGATGTATGGCAGGGTCTCTCTACTACAATAGCCCCTTTTTTAAGCCCCTTCAACACCATGGGACCCTGGCCTCCAGCTTCCTCATCCATCATGGTCTTATCCGCAAAATGCACGACCCCCTCTCAGTAGAGAGTTCATTTGCACCTGGTTCAGGATCATTAAATTCCAGTACATCAATCTTGTTGTATTTCGCCTCACACCTAATCATTACCTATGGTCACTCTTGTGCCTTTTTCTGTTGCAAAGAAAATATCGCAGAACAACTCAGGCAGATATCAATATATAAAGCACAAGTAATCATTCAAACCTCCAACTCCATGAAGCCAATGTGTCCTCTCTACCACTCAACAGCACTGGCAACGTGTGTGAGGAAATCAAGGGTTTATATCGTGGGCTACATATAGTAGGATATAGTCTCAATGTTTTTCTGCCATTTTCGGACAATTCCGCAATGTAGCCGCCAGTTTAATGGCAGCACAATCTTTATAGCGAGAAACCTTTCAAGGCACATCATGCATTTTTTTCAAATTGTAGAACTATTGATGTATGTCTACTTATTTTAGTAGTATTAACACGCATATTTTTTTTACAGAATGCAATAATAATGCAATTTTTACGGCTCTTGATGTCTCAGGCTCATGGTGGCAATGTTATCATCATACTCCTGCGCCTCAACTATGACCTGTTTCTCATTGTGTGCTACTGTTTCTCAGGCTGATACAATTTTCTTGCCTCTCCCCCCACCCATGCCCCTACCAGCATCAGAGCCATGTATTCTTCATGATGATGCTGATGACGATGACGATGACGATGACAATGACGACGACGACGACGATGACGATGACGATGATGATGATGACGATGACAAATGATGTTGCCTGTGTGTTGTTTCTGAATCTGACAATAAAGAGGGAGTTGGTGGTGGGCTTGTGTGTTTTTTTTCTTTCTTTAAAATATAGAATATATAGAATATAATGATAGTAAATCATTCTGTTAATAGCAGGCAGCCATGGACACCACCACATCTAGTAGCACTAGTGCTCCTACTACATTGAAAAGCAAACACGACCCTAAGTGGTCCTGATGAAGAAGATCATGGTGTTGGCAAAATCTGCCTTTGTATTTGAATTTTTTTTCATACCAGAGGGCTGCTGGGGGTCAAATACAAGTTTTTGTAAGAGCAGCTGCTATTCTGTTCTCTGGGGCCCCACTCATTTGTCTTTTCCGGCTGCTGTCATCACGGCCAAGGCCACGACAACCACCACATCCACCAATATAACTAGACATCATTGTTTTATTATAACTCAATGAGTGTGAATCACAACCAGATCACCGTCTACTGTGTGTAGAACACTCCCTGTACATCCCTGAGATCCCTCCCAATGTACAAGCACATGATTTACATGCCCTATTTGTAGTCTCAGCATTAAGTGAATCTAGCGATTTTAGAAAATGTAGCAAATTTGACAAATTGCACCTTGGTTAAGACTATTTGGCTTATATATACATTTGCTTCAAGAGCAGACTACACAATTATTATCAACCCTTCCCTTAGGTACCATGATTTTTTTTTCTTTGGTAAATTCTTAAGTTTCAAGTCTATAATGTTATGTATTTGCTTAGAGGAAACCACAGTATTGGCCAAATAAACTGAACCTCATGTTAATCTTTTTAACATCAAGTTAAACCACATTTAATTCTAAATAAGATTAATCACATCAATAATTATATTAATAAGATCCAAAGCAAATGCTTTTTTTTTCATTTAAATTGAAATAATTCTGAATTAAAAAAAGGTGCGAATATGATGGTAGTTAATATTAGTTGACATAAATACAGTAACATACAGTAATTAAAATCATGTTCATATGAATAACATTACTTAAAAATATGAACCCCAACATGTTAATTATTACATGTATTATAAAACATACTCCACCCCGTGGCTATAAATGGTAATCATTCCAACTTCTGTTGTCTGCAGGATAGTTTTCATGTACAGCCAAGGTATTAGAAATATGTACTTTATTTATGGTTTATTCAAAACCCTTCCATAAATGTTTATCCCTATTAAGGTTATTTGTAATGAAATTCAGTTCTGAATAAAATTTTTAAAAAAGCTTATTGTCCAATGGAGTGCTTTTTACAAAGCAACCAGCTGAATCACTGTATTGCCCTTAGGGTGTTTATGTGTTCTAAATACTGTATTGCAAATGTGAGGCCCTTAGAATGTTTACTGTTGACAAAATGAGAATATGAAGTAAGGGGGGGGGTGGGTCTGACATAACAGCACTGGGATCTATGCAACCATTTTAAGTCAGCATCCATCTTAGGTTTTGTCTGAGTGAACGGGTTATGAGATGGACATTTTTGAATGAGGTTTTTGCTTTCAACTTTCAAGTGAGAATAAACCAAGCAGCTAACTGACAAAACCTTGAGAATGAGGGCTAAGAGACAATGTTATGAAAATACGAGACAGATAGGCACTGTCCGAGGGGGGGGGGGGCAATGTGTTCTGTATGTAGAGTAAAAGTCACCGGCTTGTATAAGGAATATTAGCTGAGTCTTTTCATTTCATTTATGCATCCCATAATAATATTATTAACTCGATGTGTTCGTGTGCATAGTTTGTTTACCTTTTACGCTTACGTAGTGATGACACGCAACCTTGTAGAGTGGGCGTGGGTTTAGTATTTTGTGTATAAATAATGCCTGTATGCTACCATGTCTTTGGGAGGGTTTTATTTTGAAACTCTCCTCTGCGTGTGCACTGCACAAGCAATAAACTTATTTGCCATTCTGCAAAATATAACCTCAGACTTGTGTTTTTATTCACACTTTAACAGATGGCGCCCAGAATAGAAACCCAGAAATACCGGAAGCTGAGCACCTGGAAAAACCACTCCTCGGTCACTCAAATCTGAGCGCTCGTAAGAATCAAGGTAAAAGGCACCTTTTGAGGAAAGCCTGAGTTTAAAAGTTGTTTTGAGTGATGTGTAGAGAGATGTGTTTTGAAGGGTGTCTCAATCTGTGTTGACGGGTTAACCTAGCAGTGTCAAATAAGTTTATTTGTCTGTTCCTGTATCCATTTTAAAGTGTTATAGATGTTAAGTTTTATTGGGATTAAGGTGAGAGTCCCGTTAAATTTTTTGGTGTTTTTGGTGATGAAGGTGAGTGTTTGTATGCTTAAAGGATTGTTTTTCAGACTGTCCTGGGTTGTGATAAATATTTTTGTTGTCTGAGCAGGAAGGGTCCCTGATTGTACATTTGCTCTGTCTTGTCATTAACATACCATGTGAGTTTATTTATGGATATCTGTTTAGAAGGTCTTATCTGTATCCATGTTATAAAAGTATAAGGTTTATCAGGACTGGTTGGACCCGCTGAAGTAATTCAAGTGTTTTCTTAGGTATAGTTATGGTGAAAAAATCAGAACAATAACATGCCAAAAGAGTTGTACGTAATCAGCTTGCGCTGATTATTGTATCAGGTGTATTGTACAGGTCAATTAAATGTGATTACTGTAACAGGAGAATAATGGGAAACCAAAGTTCTAAAAATTTGCCGTTAGAGGTTGTGTGTCTGCAGACAAAGATAATAAGGAATGGATACAGAGAACAAGAGACGACAATATAAATATGTTTTGTTGGCCAATGAAAAATACATGCAAGTTCAAATGAAAATACACATGCAAGTCCCAGTGAAAAACATGCCACCCCAATGAAAAGAGTTTGTTTGCAATAAATTACTATGGAAGGAAGCGTGAAGCTATGAGTAGCCGCACCGGTTTTCTTATTCGTAAGAATGCGAACGCAAGGGCTCATAGTGGAACCTTCTAACTTTCAGTAATCCCTGTGTGTCTGTGGCAGTATAAATCTTTGGATTTTATGAGGTTTTTGTGGCAAAAGTCAAGCATGGCAGGCCCGGCTGGCGGACGCCGCACAAATCAGTTATGAACGTATCAGCTTTTCCTTCCATTTCCCCACATGCAATAAGTGGTTATAAATCATTTCCTGATATAAACTCAAGTTTCGGTGCCGGCAAGTAAAATTGTTGCTCCCTTAATGGAGAGTGGTTAGATGGATTTGATACCCTAATGAATTTTTCCTGAATGATTACCTGTGTGAAAGATAAACCATGCTAAGTATCACCTGTGTGCACAAATCACCATCCATAAACTTGCAAGTACATACGAAAACATGAATATTTTTTGCTCACAATGAAATCAAATGTCTGCAAGAAAGAGAATCAAAATCGCAGCAGCACAGAGCGTGCCCCCACTTTTTCTCCAGCGCGAGGAATGTGCTAAGATACGAAAGTTAACTCAAAAAGCTCCGGAGCATCAGAGTAGTTTTAAATTCACGTTATTTATGAGAGTAAAGAAAGAGAAGGGAACTTTTTTTTAATATAGTTGCAGGGTGAAATTGTGGGGTAATAGGGGAGAAATATTTTTCTTTTATTTGTTTGTTATTTTTGTGATGTTGTTTGGCTGTGTGTGAGAGAAGTTTTTTGTATTGTGTGTGTTCTGTATTGTGTTTAACGAGTAAAACACATTTCAATTTTATTTCTATGGGATAAGGATATGTTTGGGAATATTTTGTGTTCAAAAATGTGGGTAAAAGAAGCATTGTTTGAAGTATATATTGTATTGCATGTTTTTATGTATATAACACCATTAATATGCACAGCGCTTCACAGGAGTGGTGCACGTCGTAATCATATAGGTAGCAAAGGGTAAAGGTAAGAGGTCATGGAATAAGTGATCCAGACATAAAAGTAACATTAAGGAAGAGAAGTCCCTGCTCTGAGGAGCTTACAATCTAATTGGTAGGCAGGGAAAGTGTACAGAAACAGTAGGATTTGATTAGAAGCCAGGAGAGGAATTTCAGGAGGGGAAACGCAGAATCAGAGTTTAAAAAGTAGAGTGATTCTCGCAGCAGCGTTTGGGAGAGATAGTAGGGAAGACAGGTGAAAGTCAGGAAGCTGGGATAGCAGGGGATTACAGTAATCAAGAGGGGAGAGAATGAGGGTCTAAATCAGAGTTTTTAACAGTTGAGAAACAGAGGAACAGGTGTATCTTTGTGATATTGTGGAGGAAAAAGCGACAGTTATAGAAATGTTTTGAATGAAAGAGGAGAATATGAGAGAGGAGTTGAGGGAATGACCCCTAAGCAGCGTGCTTGAGCTACTGCATGGAAGATTCAAGAGTAGTGTGGAAGGAGATAATAGGGTCAGGTTTGGGAGGAAGTATGAGGAACTTTGTTTTTGCCATGTTAAATTTAAGGCGAAAGAGGATCTTCCAGGATGAGATAACAGAAGGACATTCAGAAACTTAGGTTTGTATGGCAAGTGTAAGGTCAGGGGTTGAAAAGTAAATGAGGGTGTCGTCAGCATAGTGGTGATATTTAAACCCAAGAGATGTTATTAGGTCACCTAGAGAGAGTGTGTACAGAGAAAATAGAAAAGTGTGGTCCACAGAGGCAAATGCTGCAGAGAGTAATAGGAGCAGAGTGTAATGACCTCTGTCTTGGGCAGCATATAGGTCATCAGTTATTGTAGTGAGAATTGTCTCCGTGGAGGGAGCAGTGCAGAAGTCAGATTGTAGAGGGTTAAGGAGAGAATGGGTGTTGAGAAAATGGAGCAAGCAAGAGAACACAAGACAAGTACAGTAGTTAGAAAGACAGGTCAGGTCAAGCTTGCTATTTTTGAGTCATGGTATAACTATTACATGTTTTAAGGAGAATGGAAATGTAGCAGATTAGAGGGAGAGAGGAGATCCACAGTGATGGTGACAGTCTCTTTTGAGACAGTGGAAAAAGAGTCAAGGAAAGCAGGAAGAGAAGAGGAAGCAAAGTAGGATAGGAGGAAACAGAGGGAATATTCTGGTGTATGGATTCAACCTCTTGCTTAAAATAGTCAGCAAAAGTCCTGAGGTGAGATGAAGGAAGAGTTAGTGAGGGTTAGACTCGTGAGTGTTGATTAATGGAGAGAAATACACTGGCGACACACTTTATTCGAGCTCGGCTAGTCCCACGAATTCGGGTATACCCGGGTGTATTGAGGTTTGTGACTGTTTTCTGCCCGAGTGCATTGAGGTATTTTCCAGGCAGGGATTGAAGCATTTTATTCCCGCTGGCTGCAATACTGCACAGTATATATATATATATACTGCATTACAATTCATGAATTTATGCCATCTGGTAGACACGCGAAGCATTGCACCCTATTAAATCCTAATCATTATCATTTAACAGATCAGCCGCCCGTCAGCCAGGCATGAACCCAGGCTGGGAAGGCAAACGCAACGGGGCTTGTCAGAGGTGAGGAGCGGCGCATTCCAGGTATCTGCCAGGTACATACTGGGTATTTGCTCAAATAAAGTGTGTCGGTGCAGTAGGTTTGTGTAGCTTGAGAAAGGACAGAATTGCAACAGGATAGCATAAATTTGTAGAGAATGAAGTCAGTGAAACTAAGAAAGTTCAAACAGAAGGCATTAAAAAGAACTGAGTGTAGGGAAATAGCATGAGCGTGTGGAGTTATTTGTGTGTTAAGAAGTTATATAAACCTCAGCTATATAAAAGTCTGTGGGTTAATTTTTGAGAGGCCATAAAAAATGTAGTTCTTAGGGCTCTGGATAAAGCTCCATGTATTTAAACTTTAAGCAAAAGTTCCAATCCAATAATTATTATTTTTCAGGAAGAAGCCGTGGTGTGCCGTTATCTTATCTTTTCAGGGTCAATTGGCGAAACGCCCAGAAACAAAATGGCTTGTCGCCCAGAAACAAGCTTATAATTTTTTTTTTCTTTAGTCAGATGAATATGCAGAGGGTCTTTAGAATTATAAAGCTGACCGTGTGCTCAGCACTGTGCAAAGAGATTATATAAAGCAAGACATTAGTGTGAAGTCTTATACAAAATCATTTGTCTATTAACTGAATGTGATGTATGTTATAACAAATTAACCATTTATTTTTTCCAAAGGTGTCCGTAAGCAGTGGTTATTGTCAAAAATTGCTGTGTAATCTAGAATGGGTTTGCCAGGAAGGGATGAATTTGGGAGTCACCTCTCATTTGTGGGTGTGTCGTGTGTATAGGGTTAAATACAGGGGATTCATAGTTGCAGAAGCAGTTACATAAGTGAATAAGGTATGCATTATGTAGAAGGCATTTCAATTTTTTAGCAGAATAGTTACAGTGGAGTGTTTGGGGTAAAAGCCAGATAGGGAGTGGCTAGGGAAATTTGTAGGGGTAAAATAATTGCTTAATTGGGAGGGAATATTTTTCCATAATAGTGGATAGTATTGGGAAAAGAGAGATTGGCCGGTAGTGTGAGACAGTGTTTTTTGTCCCCACTTTTAAAGATTGGGACAAACTCTGGCAGTTTCCCAGATCTTAGGGATATGGCCTGCAGACAGGATAGAATTAATTATGGAAGCAAGTGGTTTGGCAAGGGATGAGGCCCCAAAGTTTCAGGAACTTAGATTGTATCAAAGTCAGGTTCACATTGGCTACTTAGTTTTAATTTGAGGAATGAATTAGGAACATTAATAGGGAATACCTCTGTCTATATGCGGATGCTAAAACAGGAGTAAACACATTGATAAAAGAATTTAGTCCTAGGTATAAAATATCTCCCTATGAGACACATATGGGATGACTTATGACTATCAGCAGTCCAAAGGAACGAATTAAGGACCATGTTATTGGTAATAAAGCAATAAGTTGTATGCAACTAATACATTTTTTGAGTCTTTCTAGGCAAAGTTGAAAGTGCACCTACTCGAGATGGGGTTAATAGTCACATATTTCCTGCGCAAGCATGCTCTTCATCCCAGGTGAAAAAGCCTAAAGTAACCACCAATACAGCAAAGTCAAAGCGGCAGAGTCATTTTCCTGGACCCACAGCACGTAAAGCTCGTTCCAGCTCCACCAAAGACCAGAGTCACCTAAAGCACAGCTGCAGCAAGTTAACGTCTTGCCGAGTCAAAACTCTAACCGTTAACCAACGAGGAAAATAAGACACCAGACTAAGGCCCGGTTTTATCAGAACATTTCATTTTTTCAGAGACTCAATATTTTTATTCTTTAGAGTGTGTTAAGTTAGAAATGTAAAGTGTATGTAGAATTGAGCCTTGATGGGAGGATTGGTTTCCTGGAAGCGTGGCTTGTGAAAGCTCTTGTATGTGTTTTGGCAGTACTCTTCACTCTCTATGTATGTGTCATGTGCAGCAAAACTTTGATCCAGAAGTGTGTTGCACCTCCACCGAAAGGAGGGGGTCACCCAGGAGCGTGTGTCAGCCACAAGGGAAGGATCATAAGTCAGCCATGTTGACCATCGCAGACATTGTCTGTTCTGATATTCTGAGTGAATGATGTATACAATGCGTGCAGGGTGAGGATCATGCATTCGCTTCCACAGATACCAAACCCCCTCAATTCTCAGTAATAGAATGTTGTGATGATTCTGAAAATATATGATGATAGAGATAGATGCAATTTCTTTTATCTAGCAACTGCATACCCAAAAAAAGGTTGCTTGTATAAAATAAGGTTTTTAGTTTTATGTGTATAATTTCTGTATTTTTCCAATTTTTTTAAGGGAACCTCTTTAAAGGGTGTATCACACACTAGGAACAAGAATCAATTTATGGGTCAAGTGTCTCCACCAACCAATGAAACCTGTGTAAAAATGTATGTTTAGTCAGATAACAATTTACAGGAAGGATGTAGCCTTAATTTTGCAGTTTTTAATTTTCATCATTAAAACAAGAACAGGTTCAGATTAGGCTTATGGCCTTACAAAACAGAATTGCTTGTTTGATTAAAGACAATGTTGTGTTTTTATTTCAGATCAGTGTAGCAATGTGCAGCATGAACTAGATGAAATACAAGAGATTCAAAAGAGGTTTACAAAGGGAAGTGACAGATTATCACCCTTGGGATTAGGTGAATGGCTTAGATCACTTGGAGCAATTTTTTTTGAATGTTTTGATGTGTTTGGGGGTGTTACTTGTTGTCATATATGTGTGTGTCACGTGTTGCAAAGGTATGATCCACAGGTGTGCGACCCCCTCCCCCAATCGGATGCCACTCTTTGCAGATGCCAGAAAACAGCAGTCCCTTGAAGAAAGAAGATGCCGATCACAGTTATTCAACTCCAAAAGACATATTGGCCGCAGCGCCTTACGAGACTATGACAGTGAAGGGCACGCGCCCTTGTCCTCTGAGTTATCCCTGGACTACCATCATAAACTTAATTCTCAAAAGCTATGTTTTAAGAATAAAAAAGGAGGGAGTGACAAAGTGAGAATATGAAGTAAGGGGGGGGGGTCTGACATAACAGCACTGGGATCTATGCAACCATTTTAAGTCAGCATCCATCTTAGGTTTTGTCTGAGTGAACGGGTTATGAGATGGACGTTTTTGAATGAGGTTTTTGCTTTCAACTTTCAAGTGAGAATAAACCAAGCAGCTAACTGACAAAACCTTGAGAATAAGGGCTAAGAGCCAATGTTATGAAAATACGAGACAGATAGGCACTGTCCGAGGGGGGGGCAATGTGTTCTGTATGTAGAGTAAAAGTCACCGGCTTGTATAAGGAATATTAGCTGAGTCATTTCATTTCATTTATGCATCCCATAATAATATTATTAACTCGATGTGTTCGTGTGCATAGTTTGTTTACCTTTTACGCTTACGTAGTGACGACACGCAACCTTGTAGAGGGGGCGTGGGTTTAGTATTTTGTATTTAAATAATGCCTGTATGCTACCATGTCTTTGGGAGGGTTTTATTTTGAAACTCTCCTCTGCGTGTGCACTGCACAAGCAATAAACTTATTTGCCATTCTGCAAAATATAACCTCAGACTTGTGTTTTTATTCACACTTTAACACTGTATAAACTTCCCCCTGCTTCCCCCTGCTTCCCCCATCCTCCTGCAGGGCTTGAGTCTCACCAGATGCATTTGCTTCTCAGCAGGAGGCTACAGTACATGCTGTCTTCCATGGGCTCCCTTGTCTGTGGGTGATGATGTAATCACTCAGACATAAAGGAGACCCCATGACATGTAGCTCCTTGCTACAGGAGCACAGCAGGGATAATTCCCCACAGATCACAAGTACAGTTACTGACCATGTGGTGAGGGGATACTAGAGTTAATGTTAGGAAGGATCCCTCTTACTGTACCTCCTTGACCACCAAAGAATTATGTTTTCAGCCCTCCCACCCCACTACCCCAGGCAGAGGAAGAAGGAGGAATGTAACGTTTAGAAGGAGATGAGCCCAGTATTTTAGTTTGTGTGTGAGTGTATATATATATGTATATAGTGGCACTGTGTGCTCATTTGCATATCATTTCCCAGAATCTCTTGCTGCAGTGGAAGTGCTGTGTGCTGGGTGATAATGGGGAAAGGCGGGGTTGCAGACCTGCCTAAGACATTAAGACATGCAGATGAGCATACAGTTGTATTTACATTTGCATATATATATATATATATATACAGTATATATATACAGTATATATATATGGAAACAAGTCCCAGATTGCACAGACTCCTCACTGATTTGAATTCAATGTAAGTGGTGTATTGAATGGTAGATCACCCACTTGCAGCAAGTGTTTTTAATAGGCGCAACACTTGCCTAGCAACCCTAGCCCCTGGCAATAGCCGTCTAATGGCCTCAACACTATAAGTCCTTATAGGAACAGGCAGTGTTGAGGTTAATTTCCTGCGCAGGGCCTAGCCTGCAGTTGCAGCCTGGATGGGTACTATGTTGCCTTATCCAGGGGCAGGCCTAAACCATCAGTTAGAGTGTCATACCTGGGGAGGGTACTGACTGGGTCACATGTATATGGTGTGATGCCTGTCAGTACCTAGACCTGCCCTGTTATGGGGAAGGGATTATATATATATATTTATATATATATATATATATATGTAGAGGTATCAGTACCGTGTTAGCCGAGTTTCAATAATCAAAAAATAAATAGATGATACCGTTCTGTGGCTAACGAAATGCTTTTATTTGTGCGAGCTTTCGAGATACACTCTCTTCTTCCGGCGATGTTACAATGAATGAAGCAAGCAAAAGCTATACTATAAACAGTGTCTCTTGGAATGTTATCTGTGCTGGTTCTTCCCCGGTGTGGATGTGTTTTATGGCTAGAGGTGTCAAAAGGTTCCTGAAAGCCAGTGATGAAAGAGTGTGTATGTGTGTCAGTGTGAATAAAAA
>NC_134487.1:80650457-80652957 GCF_040206685.1 Ascaphus truei | reverse complement strand
CTCAGACACACTCTCTCTCAGACTCTCAGACTCACTCTCTCTCAGACCCACTCTCTCTCAGACTCTCAGACACACTCTCTCTCAGACTCTCAGACTCACTCCCTCTCAGACACACTCTCTCTCAGACTCTCAGACTCACTCTCTCTCTCTCTCAGACTTACTCTCTCTCTCTCTGACACACTCTCTCTCTCTCAGACACACTCTCTATCTCTCTCAGACACACTCTCTCACTCAGACACACACACTCTCTTTCTCAGACACACTCTCTCTCTCTCTCAGACACACACTCTCTCTCTCAGACACACTCTCTCTCTCTCTCAGACACACACTCGCTCTCTCAGACACACTCCCTCTCTCTCTCAGACACACTCTCTCTCCGACACTCTCTCTCTCTATCTCTCTCAGACACACTCTCTCTCTCTCTCTCTCTCTCAGACACACTCTCTCTCTCTCTCTCAGACACACACTCTCTCTCTCTCTCTCTCTCTCTCAGACACACACACTCTCTCTCTCAGACTCTCTCTCTCTCTCTCTCTCTCTCTCTCAGACACACTCTCTCTCTCTCTCAGACACACTCTCTCTCTCTCTCTCAGACACACTCTCTCTGTCTCTCAGCCACACTCTCTCTCTCAGACACACTCTCTCTCTCTCAGACACACTTTCTCTCTCTCAGACACATTCTCTCTCTCTCTCTCTCTCAGACACACTCTCTCTCTCTCAGACACACTCTCTCTCTCAGACACACTCTCTCTGTCAGACACACTCTCTCTCTCAGACACACTCTCTCTCTCAGACACACTCTCTCTCTCAGACACACTCTCTCTCTCAGACACACTCTCTCTCTCAGACACACTCTCTCTATCAGACACACTCTCTCTCTCAGACACTCTCTCTCTCTCAGACACACTCTCTCTCAGACACACTCTCTCTCTCAGACACACACACTCTCTCAGACACTCTCTCTCTGACACTCTCTCTCTCTCAGACACACTCTCTCTCTCTCAGACACACTCTCTCTCTCTCTCAGACACACACTGTCTCTCTCTCAGACACACTCTCTCTCAGACACACTCTCTCTCTCAGACACACTCTCTCTCTCAGACACACTCTCTCTCTCAGACACACTCTCTCTCTCAGACACACTCTCTCTCAGACACACTCTCTCTCAGACACACTCTCTCTCTCAGACACACTCTCTCTCTCAGACACACTCTCTCTCTCTGACACACTCTCTCTCTCTCTCAGACACACTCTCTCTCTCAGACACACTCTCTCTCTCTAACACACTCTCTCTATCAGACACACACTCTCTCTCAGACACACTCTCTCTCTCAGACACACTCTCTCTCTCTCTCAGACACACTCTCTCTCTCTCTCTCAGACACACTCTCTCTCTCAGACACACTCTCTCTCTCAGACACACTCTCTCTCTCAGACACACTCTCTCTCTCAGACACACTCTCTCTCTCAGACACACTCTCTCTATCAGACACACTCTCTCTCTCAGACACACTCTCTCTCTCAGACACACTCTCTCTCTCATACACACTCTCTCTCTCTGACACTCTCTCTCTTTCAGACACACTCTCTCTCTCTCAGACACAACTCTCTCTCTCTCAGACACACACTCTCTCTCTCTCAGACACACTCTCTCTCAGACACACTCTCTCTCTCAGACACACTCTCTCTCTCAGACACACTCTCTCTCTCAGACACACTCTCTCTCTCAGACACACTCTCATTCAGACACACTCTCTCTCAGACACACACTCTCTCTCAGACACACTCTCTCTCTCAGACACACTCTCTCTCTCTGACACACACTCTCTCTCTCTCTCAGACACACTCTCTCTCTCAGACACACTCTCTCTCTCTAACACACTCTTTCTATCAGACACACACTCTCTCTCAGACACACTCTATCTCTCAGACACACTCTCTCTCAGACACACTCTCTCTCTGACACTCTCTCTCTCTCTCTCAGACACACTCTCTCTCTCTCTCTCAGACACACTCTCTCTCTCTCAGACACACTCTCTCTCTCAGACACACTCTCTCTCTCAGACACACTCTCTCTCTCAGACACACTCTCTCTCTCTCAGACACACTCCCTCTCTCTCTCAGACACACTCTCTCTCCGACACTCTCTCTCTCTCTCTCTCTCAGACACACTCTCTCTCTCTCTCTCTCTCTCTCTCTCTCAGACACACTCTCTCTCTCTCAGACACACACACACTCTCTCTCTCTCTCTCAGACACACACACTCTCTCTCTCAGACTCTCTCTCTCTCTCTCTCTCTCTCTCTCTCTCAGACACACTCTCTCTCTCAGACACACTCTCTCTCTCTCTCTCTCTCTCAGACACACTCTCTCTGTCTCTCAGCCACACTCTCTCTCTCTCTCAGACACACTTTCTCTCTCTCAGACACATTCTCTCTCTCTCTCTCTCAGACACACTCTCTCTCTCTCAGACACACTCTCTCTCTCAGACACACTCTCTC
>NC_134487.1:80642957-80645457 GCF_040206685.1 Ascaphus truei | reverse complement strand
TCTCTCTCTCAGACACACTCTCTCTCTCAGACACACTCTCTCTCTCAGACACACTCTCTCTCTCAGACACTCTCTCTCTCTCTCAGACACACTCTCTCTCTCAGACACACTCTCTCTCTCAGACACACTCTCTCTCAGACACACTCTCTCTCTCAGACACACTCTCTCTCTCAGACACACTCTCTCTCTCTGACACTCTCTCTCTCTCAGACACACCCTCTCTCTCAGACACACTCTCTCTCTCAGACACACTCTCTCTATCAGACACACTCTCTCTCTCAGACACACTCTCTCTCTCAGACACACTCTCTCTCAGACACACTCTCTCTCTCAGACACACTCTCACTCTCAGACACACTCTCTCTCTCTGACACTCTCTCTCTCTCTCTCTCAGACACACTCTCTCTCTCTCAGACACACTCTCTCTCTCTCTCAGACACACTCTCTCTCTCTCTCAGACACACTCTCTCTCTCAGACACACTCTCTCTCTCAGACACACTCTCTCTTCAGACACACTCTCTCTCTCAGACACACTCTCTCTCTCAGACACACTCTCTCTATCAGACACACTCTCTCTCTCAGACACACTCTCTCTCTCAGACACACTCTCTCTCTCTGACACTCTCTCTCTCTCAGACACACTCTCTCTCTCTCAGACACACTCTCTCTCTCTCAGACACACACTCTCTCTCTCTCAGACACACTCTCTCTCAGACACACTCTCTCTCTCAGACACACTCTCTCTCTCAGACACACTCTCTCTCTCAGACACACTCTCTCTCTCAGACACACTCTCTCTCAGACACACTCTCTCTCAGACACACTCTCTCTCTCAGACACACTCTCTCTCTCAGACACACTCTCTCTCTCTGACACACACTCTCTCTCTCTCTCAGACACACTCTCTCTCTCAGACACACTCTCTCTCTCTCTAACACACTCTCTTCTATCAGACACACACTCTCTCTCAGACACACTCTCTCTCTCAGACACACTCTCTCTCAGACACACTCTCTCTCTGACACTCTCTCTCTCTCTCAGACACACTCTCTCTCTCTCTCTCTCTCTCTCAGACACACTCTCTCTCTCTCAGACACACTCTCTCTCTCAGACACACTCTCTCTATCAGACACACTCTCTCTCTCAGACACACTCTCTCTCTCAGACACACTCTCTCACTCAGACACAATCTCTCTCTCAGACACACTCTCTCTCTCAGACACACTCTCTCAGACACACTCTCTCTCTCAGACACACTCTCTCTCTCAGACACACTCTCTCTCTCAGACACACTCTCTCTCTCAGACACACTCTCTCTCTCAGACACACTCTCTCTCTCAGACACACTCTCTCTCTCAGACACACTTTCTCTCTCAGACACACTCTCTCTCAGACACACTCTCTCTCTCAGACACAATCTCTCTCTCAGACACACTCTCTCTCTCAGACACACTCTCTCTCTCTGACACTCTCTCTCTCTCAGACACACCCTCTCTCTCAGACACACTCTCTCTCTCAGACACACTCTCTCTATCAGACACACTCTCTCTCTCAGACACACTCTCTCTCTCAGACACACTCTCTCTCAGACACACTCTCTCTCTCAGACACACTCTCTCTCTCAGACACACTCTCTCTCTCTGACACACTCTCTCTCTCTCTCTCTCTCAGACACACTCTCTCTCTCTCTCTCAGACACACTCTCTCTCTCTCAGACACACTCTCTCTCTCTCTCAGACACACTCTCTCTCAGACACACTCTCTCTCTCAGACACACTCTCTCTTTCAGACACACTCTCTCTCTCTCAGACACACTCTCTCTTCTCAGACACACTCTCTCTCTCAGACACACTCTCTCTCTCAGGCACACTCTCTCTCTCAGACACACTCTCTCTCTCAGACACACTCTCTCTCTCAGACACACTCTCTCTCACAGACACACTCTCTCTCTCAGACACACTCTCTCTCTCAGACACACTCTCTCTCTCTCAGACACACTCTCTCTCTCAGACACACACTCTCTCTCAGACACACTCTCTCTCTCAGACACACTCTCTCTCTCAGACACACTCTCTCTCTCAGACACACTCTCTCTCTCAGACACACTCTCTCTCTCAGACACACTCTCTCTCTCAGACACACTCTCTCTATCAGACACACTCTCTCTCTCAGACACACTCTCTCTCTCAGACACACTCTCTCTCTCAGACACACTCTCTCTCAGACACACTCTCTCTCTCAGACACACTCTCTCTCTCAGACACACTCTCTCTCTCAGACACACTCTCTCTCTCAGACACACTCTCTCTCTCAGACACACTCTCTCTCTCTGACACTCTCTCTCTCTCAGACACACTCTCTCTCTCAGACACACTCTCTCTCTCAGACACACTCTCTCTATCAGACACACTCTCTCTCTCAGACACACTCTCTCTCTCAGACACACACTCTCTCTCAGACACACTCTCTCTCTCAGACACACTCTCTCTCTCAGACACA